>NC_056731.1:229635861-229748361 GCF_019279795.1 Protopterus annectens
TGCACTTCTATACTTCCTACAATGTTATGCTTGGCTGCAAACAAAAATCATAATCTAAACATCAATAACAGAATGATCAGTAGAAATGTTAAACTAATTTAATAAAAATTGTTAATTTGCATCTCTTTATTTTGGTTACTTCACTGTCTACACACCTTATAAGCATTACAATATTCTGGCAATGGCCTTCATCAGGTCTGTGAACTCAGAAAGTGATTCAATAAATGTATTTTGCTCATATGGTTATACTGGGGTAAGATCAACTGTTTGTCCCATTTTAATTTTTTAATATTCACATAATTTTAATATTGTCCTATGTTACTACATGTTCATTACAATGGGATAAGAGAAAGACTATTATTTTTTATACAATAAATTACAAATCACCATAGAAGGAATGTGGGCTTTCCCCTTCTTTAAACAGCATTAAGTGACAGTGTTGTACTTTTAAAATATATGTCAATATCATAGTGATGAAGTAGAAAAATAACTACATACCTAAGTACCACTGTATGTTATACAAGACATTATTAAGTGTAACTCATATTAATACAAAGGGAAAAGTTCTGTGGTTCCTACTGAAAATATACACTTTTGCTAGAGGTTCTTACTCAGGTAAAAACAAGCGAATAAATAAAGTCACCAAAGTGACAAACATAATGGAGGTTAAACTGTTTGAATCACACAGTTCTAAACGCCAAGTGTTTGACTTATTATGGTCATGTGATAATTTGGTGCCACACTGAAATATACATAAAAGTATTGGGTAACTACTTTGCCATGTGCTAATTTCCATATGATACAGGTCACCTGTATATCCTAGAAGAACAGTTAAATTTATTTAATACACCAGGAAACAAACACCTGCATCCAGTCTTAATTATTCCCATGGCCAAAAACCACATACCTGCATTAGAGGCAATAGTTTGTACTCCCTGATATGAGAAAGATTTTTGTCAGTAAAAATAAAGCAGGGTGGTGTTATGGCAAGCACATAATTAGAAACACTTAAATAGACAGCCCAGACTACCAGATGGTACAAATACAGTGGATGACATATAGTTTCTCTAACATCAGTTGTCTGTGGCAAAAGACAACGAGGAACACAGCACTGATCGTTTTTCATAGGAAATTACTGCTGGCATGACTTGTGTGCCAGCAGCAATTCTTTTGTTGTGGGACATTTATCCCTTCCCCCTTCTACATGTTTGTGTGCCACGGTTGAGTTGGTATATATAAGTTTGAGGGGGGGGTAGAGTGATACATGCAATTGTAAGTTTCGACCTTTTGGTGCTTAAGGCATACGTGTTTCCCATTTTAGGTTCATAGGTTCATAGGTTCATTTTGATACTTCAATATCTTGATGTTCGAGGTTTCATAGTAGAACCTGCAGAGACTGACTCTGCTCCTGCCCTCAGATTATACAGCAATAGTTAAAGAGACAGAGACATGCATTTCAGTCTTATGCAATGCAAATAAACCATGCTGCTATTTTCCCAGAAGGGACACATTACCCTAATAAATGGAATAAATAAACTTCGGAAAGTGGCAAAAGAATTTGAGGCAAGCGTGGCTTTCTGCACCTTTTTCAGAGACATTTAAACTGTTTGATTGTAGACAAGTGATTACATGATGTAATGCAATGCAATTGGAAAAAGGACCAAATATAACACAACCTGATTAAGATCCTTTTTTTTTTGTGTAGACACAATATGCATCTCCTTCTTGCAAACTTAACTTATGCCCCCACCACCACCAATCCATCTTGCTAATCTCATGTAACAAAGGTTTATCTTTCTTTTAAATTAATTCAAAACAGCACAAATATAGTTCTCTCTCTCTCCTTGAAAAATATGTCACTGTAAAAGTATTCCATCAGGTTTACTAGGTAAAAAGGGTACTGTAGATGGCTGGACGCAGCATACATGTAGACTACTAGAACTGAAAATATTGTGTATATCTGTACTGGAGTTTAGTTATCGATGAATGAAAGAGACAAACTGTCTACAAAAGTACTATGTAGAAGAAAAAAGTTCACAAAAGTTAAAAGGCATCATTGAAGAATGTTCATACCAGAATGGCAATTCCATAAGTTATGTGACTCCTAAAGTTCCCTGCAACTGCCAGATGTCTCATAACAAAATCTTAACCCACAAACAGTTTCTAATAAATAGATGCAAAGTATTTTTAGTAGGTAAGAATACCTGGTCCACCTGGACAGTTTTTCTTCCCAAAGAATGCATCACAGAACAGTTCATATATTTATGCTCTGTCTTTTTCTGTGTTCTTCTATAATTGCTTATTTCACTTTTCACATTAACCAATCTCCCTAAGAGTAAGATCTGTTATTCCAATCCTGAACACACATGTAAAAATACATACTTTTGTTCTACTCCTGTTTCTTCCTAGGTTCAAGTTTGCCCCTTGCCTACAGACATTTTTCTGAAACATCCTGCCATTTCCTTCTTTGTAAGGAAAGCAACATTAAAAGTGTGACTCTTTAGTCTTACTGGTTGAAAATGCACATAAATTCAGTAGTCGTTGCAGGTTACTACTGCTTCAGTACAAGCCGTTATAAGTAAAATATACCAATTACTAAGTACTGTAGCATGAACAAAGAAATTGTCAAGCTGGAAAAGTAACAGACTGGATGTTGTTTATAGCAGCAATAACCTACTAGCAACAATTTGCTGTTCTTTTCTGGATTATAACTTTTCTGACTAACTGAGCAAAAAAATATTTTAGCATTCAGTATCAGATTATGGCTTGTATTCAGTCATGCAAAGACATAAAATATATCCATGCTGTCTGAGAAGAAGCACATCAAAGGGACAATTTAAAGAAGCCGCTTACTCTAATGAGCAATGGCAGTAGATAAGCATGGGTAAATAAAGTCATAATGAAACGCAAATGAGAAATTATGTAAAATGGCACATGCTAATGAGGCCTTCTCCCATCTATTTGTGATTTACATTCATGATTTCATGCATTTCCGATCTGTCAGCAGATTTGTTATAAAGAGTGGAGTCACACCTAATGTATCTACTTTGCAATTTGAGAAGCTGCTGTCAGTTGTTGCTAGCTTTGCTATTTCCCCATGTTAGCTGCTTGCCTTGGCCAAGCCAAACTGCTTGTGCCCAGTGTCACTCACCAGCCAAGAAGGCAGAGATATAGACAGAGAATTCCACACTATAATTTTGACAATCATGAGATACTTGATAGGTTCAGAGTGGACAGGGATATTATAAGCATCTTAGTGAGTATGTATGGCCCCTACATGGCCACTGCAGGATGTGTGGCCTACCTATTGCTGTGGATACAAAGGTGTTTATAGCCCTCACTATACTTACAGAGTCAGACTGGGAGTGCTTTGTGTATCTCATAGGCTTCTGCCTTGAGCATATCCTGGCAGTTCCTGGAAGTCTGTTGGCACATGTGGATCAGTACCTCTATTTCCTGATCTCACGTCAGGACTGACCCAGGACTATGAGTGCCTTTTATGAGAAGGCATGTTTCCCTGAGGTACACAGTATAATAGATTGCATCGATGTTGTAAATAGGAATCCCAGCTGGTCCGGGTGGGTGGTTGAGCAGTACCACAATAGGAAGGAATATCATTCCACCAATTGCCAGGTAGTATGTGATGCATGGGGGTGCTTCACCAGCATGTTTACCCAGCATCCTGCAGTGAAATGATTCCCATATCTGGCACACAAGGTCACTCTGCTGCCTCTTCCTGCATGGTAGGATGCCTAGGGTTCATTTTGTTAGTAAGCAGAAAGATATATTTTTTTCTTTTTTTAATTTTATTTAAATAGTTATTCATTGTAAAATGTATCACTGAATAATTAACCTCTTTTTCTTTGTTTTGCCCCATCCGTCTTTTTTCTTTCAGGTGATGGTGGATATCCACTTGAGCTATGGCTCATGACACCAGTGAGAAATACAAGTGGAGCTACAGAAGAGAATTACAACACAGCCCTGTTGCAGACCCATACCATCATTAAGAGGGTCTTTGGCCTCTTGAAGAGTTGTATTAGGTGCCTAGATGAGTTTGGGAGTACCCTACAGTATGACCCATCTAATGCATGCAGGATGTTTACTGCATGTTGCATTTTACATAGTATGATCATGTACTGGTCTGGTGGTGAAGTGACCCATGCTGTCACTGCAGTTCCCATTTCCACTCTTACTATGACTAATGATGACCAGCTGACAGTGTTTGTTAGGGACCCTATGTGGCAGGCTGCTGCATGGCATACAGGTGCATAGGTAAAGATGCAGCATCTAGTCCAGACATATGGATTATGACATTCAGTTTAGTGTTTCCTTTCTTGTAAAAAAAACACACAGAGTATAACTGATGAATGCAGTGATAGCTGTGGGCTGTCCTGTGTGGTGCATGGTCCACTGTCACTGTTCATCAGACATTCCTTCTCATCTTTAAACAATATTTTTTTATTTCAGAACAGGTGTTCATGTTATTGTTTGTAGATGTCATTCCTGAGTGCTCACTGACCCCTGTTCATGGTTGTTGTAAGGCATCATATAAGTAATAATCACATTTTTGTTTTGCACAATACATTCTAGTGATTTGGAGCACTAAGTATGCACATACTGAAAGTAATGAAGTAGTACTATTAGTCAAAGTGTTATGTCAGTATTTAACATGAGTACATACATTGCAATTGAATGAACATGTGTCACAATGTTTTTTATATTATATAATGTTTCCTCAGTTTGAACTATTTGTCCATTAACGTACTGTACATTGGATTACTTCATTTTGTCCCACACAATAATTTGTGAACTCAGAGACAAAATATCAACATTTTTGCAGTGATAAGGGTGAAATGGCAGCAATGTTTGTTTACATGGCAGGATAGACATTTTTTAATATTCCTATTACTGTTTCTCTCAATACTTATTTTTACGACTTTTAAGTCATAAGTAATGCATAGAACATTAATGGTGCTTATCACTGCAATCCTTTGTTATGACATACAGATTTCTTTCCACAGTTCCTTTAGAAGAATGAAATGCATACAGCTGAAAGGTATCCCATGTTCCCCCTTTTTTCTTACTTTATTTAATACTTTATTCCCTTTTGAGTAAAACGTTGACATGTATATGTGAAGGTCAGATTGTAAATAACATAAATGTCACACTTGAATCATGGTAGGACAATTTCAAATGAGTCATACACATCTCCTAAAGATATGCTAGGTAATGGTGAAAGTGATTTTGAAGAGAGGCTGTCATGAGAGTTGGATGGTGAGTTGGTCCGATTTTGTGAAGTACTTGATACAGGTGATCCCGCAGACATTGACCTGACAGGACTGATCATTTCTACTACTGCTGTAATGAATTTCCATTTACAAATGACAGTTTCACAATATTCAATTAAACCACTATAATATGCCCATCATATCAGTAAAGCAAACATTTCTTTTAAGAAGACTCAATAATGTTATATCATTTTGATCTGTTTCATATTAATCTGCAATATTTTCATTGTTTTCATTTACTTTAAAAAAAGTGCATGATTTCCTAGGCTATTTCCTGCCTAACCCAAGTAATCTCACATTAATAAGATATAAACTGAGGATTTTGTTAATGAATTGTATCCACCATATAAGTGAAGTGCAAATGTATTCTTTTAAAAACATGCAGATGCAAAAACATTTTTGGTCAAACCAAACTTGCCAATAATAACTGTACTAGGTCTAATGGCCTTGCTGATTTAATTGGGTTTGGTTGGAGTGATGTCACACCCTACAGGGAATGATTCTAAACCTGTGCACCACAGCCTGCTCAGTGGCAGATTTAGGTTTTGGTGCAGGGGCACTCACCTCCCCATCTTTGTTAACCCACACAACCTGATACCAGAAAAAAAGAAAAAGCTTTTCAAAAATAAAAATTCTGCTTGCGAGTATGACATCCATGGGCACACACGCCAATGTGGATATAAACACAGTTCGCACTTGTGTATGAAATTTAACTAGCCTTTCCACTGTGAGTCAAGATAGGCATTTTCCAAACTTTTGACACATCGACCCCAAAAGGTTCACCATCACTGCTCTAAGATGTCAAGAGGTACGCATACGTCTCAACTGTCTAGATTTTTGTAGAATATCCAGATTTATGCCTCATATTTTTTGCCTATTCCACATAAAACTTACATTTTTCTGGCAAATAATAATGCCATACATTTCAGTTTCAGACTTCATTTCCTTCAGAAAATGCACGCTAAGATAAATGCTGTTATTATAGCAACTTTCTAAGTCTATAAGAGACATTTTCTGAAATGGCTAGTTTTGTCATTGTTGGTTCATTCATTTTGTTTCATTGCTTACTGGAAGAATGCTCAAAACTAAAATTTAAAAAACACTCCAACAAGTGATGCCATATTATAAATGAATATAATTTATACAATCAAGAAGGTGAATCAAAGAATGCATACAATTAAAATGGTTTTAGTTTTGATGAAGTCATTGCAATCAAATTATTGGGCAAAAATGCTTAACTGTTATATAACTGCAATTAAATACATTTTGTTTTTTATAATCAGAGATTTCCTCATGGATTTGGGACAGGCAGTCACCCTACACTTGATAAACTTGCTTGATTATTATGCCCTAGCCACTAGCTCTTTAAGAAATAAGTCACACCTCTGTCTACCTTTTCTTTTAGCAGGGTAATAGAGCTCACTACCGAAGTGTAATGCTGGTATGAAAGTCTGAGCTGTAAATGTTGCATACTGTTCTTCTGACTACTGATTTCATAGATTCAGGTTTTCTCTAACATAGCTCTTAACCTTCTGTCTCCAAAATGTGGTACACTGTGTCTCATAATGTGGAACAGATGGCCAAGATGTGGAAAACTAACATTTTACTAGCACCTTCACCTAGAAAGCTCAAAGGATGGTTAAAATGTGCTATATTGTAAATATAAAGCATTCAGTCTTGCGTCTTTCGGCTTTTCCCGGTTAGGGGTTGCCACAGCAGAACTCCAGTCCACTAATGATTGGCAGTTGATTTTTATGTACCGGCTTGCCAGGCCTGATGCACAACCTTCAACGAAGGTACGCCCATTCACGCATGTCTCCACGCAGAAGACGCTCTAGCTGAGAATCGAACTGGACAGCGTCTTACTGTGAGGCGACAACGCTACTGCAGCACCACCACAAATATAAAGCATTCATTGAGAATGTTTATTTACCATGAATTTCATTTAAAAAAATTCTTATGTGTGACAAGCTCTTTCAATGTGGAACTGTGTGGAACATGGCCTTTTTTAACACTCAAAATGAGAAGCATTTCTCATAACGAGAAGCATGTAGCTAAGTTATAGCTAATAAACCCTTAAGGCTTATTGTTTAACCCAAAAGAAAATGAGTCAGTGAGGGTCTCAAATTTCAAGTGGACTGCATCTGTGTACTTATTGCACATTTGTTTTACTAAGGCTTTTTCCATCAGTATTTTGGGTCAATACTTAGCTTACTTTTTCAGTCCTGCAGGCTTAATTTGTTTGCTAAACTATTGAATTATGTCAGCATGCTGTTTTTCATTTTCTCATATTAATAATTTAGGATCTTGTTTAACATTTTCTTGTGTAAAAGAAATTATAAAAGGAATATGTGTGAGGTGTTAACTGTTTCATTGTTATATTCTGAAATACTGTGGAAAACATTCTGTGTATTTCTGCTCTGTTTGTGGTTATTATAGCAATAACCCACGCCTGGGTGTGGGTAATGCTGGATTTACCCACAGTTGGTGTGGTTTGGTTACAAGGGCGAAGCCCAAGTGGCCAAACAAAGCCAACCATGGGTAAATCCAGCATTACCCACACCCAGATGTGGGTTATTGCTATTATACAATGACATTATTTAAGAAAAAAAATAATTACTTTTCTTAAATAATGGCATTGTATAATGCCTCCTTGCTGCCCTTTGGCAGCTGTCTGGTATTCTGTGGCAGTTCTGATGTACTGCACATGCATATGCCTACGCAGTACATCAGAGCTGTGGGCAAAAGCAACGGAGAAAGCAAGATCTCCTTTGCTTTTTACAAACTGTTTTGCTATGTTAAATGGGTTTAACACAGTGAGACAGATTTTAAAAATGCAATGGAGAATCTCAGTTGCTTTTTTTAAAGCTGTCTTGCTATGTTAAACTCGTTTAACATAGCGAGACAGTGTTGCTGTAAGAGTTACAGTAATGGAAAAAATCTGGGCGACCGGACCTTTTTCCATTACTATAACTCAGAGTTACAACATGCACACTGACCAATCAGCGTGCACGTTTTTGAATATTAATGGGGGTCATTGTATAATGTTCTTTAATTAATGTGTGTGTATGTAAAGAGGAATTTGGGTTGATTAGTGGTTATCAGTGTGTGTGTTGTGGATTAAAGCAGACTGTTGTGGCAGTGTACGTGGGACAAGCAGTGGCTAAGATGCCTACTGTAAGAGGACTCTGATGTAAAAACTTCAGCTGCTCACAATACGATATAGAATGACATGGAAGTGAAAGAAAAGACTCACAAAGGCTCATAAGTGATTTGTTGCAAGATGCATATTTTCACAAAAACGTACATTAACAAACCATAGAAAATGTGATACCTTTTTCAAGCAACTTATTTTGGTTACAAAGAAAGTATTATTAAAGAACTTTTGATTTAGGGGAAACAGTGAAGATCTGTTGCCTACTGGCTTTCAAAATTGCACAAACTGAGGGTACTGTCACAGACCATGTAAGATTTGTGCAAAGCAGGAATGTGTTAGTTTTTTATGCTTCAGGGCAGACCAGGATGATGTAGTATAAATCAAAGGTGTTTACTATTATTTGTTCCAAACCTCATTGTGAAAAAGTGTTCCATATTTTGGGGATGTAAAGATGAGAGCTATGGTAGTCACTCAATAATGACAGACGTTTGACTTAACAGCTTACCCACAGCATAAACCACTGCTTGCCACAATCAGCTGCAAGCAGTGGTCAGAGAAGGCTCTAAGGTCAACATAGACCAGGCTGAAGACCTGGAAGTTGATTGGAGAGAAAGTCAATAGTTCAAATAATTACTCAAGTTTCTAGCACCCCAAGAAGAGGAGGAAATCAGTGGAGTTAAAGATGAATGGCAGCACCTCAGAATAGCATGTGTTAGGATTACAGAACATATATGTACCTGAGCCAGGTATGGAAATAAGGTACATAAGGAAAGCTGGTGGTAGAATGCAGAAGTCCAGAAAGTGATCAAAAGAAAGGAGTGCAAGAAAAAATAGGAGATAGAAAACACTGAACAGGCTAGGAAGGAATACTGATTGGCTAACAAAGAAGCTAAGAAAGGAGTTGCAATAGCAAACAATAGGGCATCAGAGGCACTGTACCAACTTCTGGAAAGTGACTTAGTAGGTGGTACAAAGAAACTATATCATGTTGCAAGGCAAAGACAGAAAGATTAAAGAAGATAGTCAGACACCCTTTATAAGGGATGCCTGCAACAACCTGCTCACCAGTCCACAGGGCATCAAAGGCAGAAGGAAGGAGTATTTCAGCAGCTCCTGAATGAAGAAAACCCCACAGAAGCTTTACTGCCCCAGAAACAGCCTACGATGGGAGAAGAAGAGGAGCCCACCATAAAAGAAGTAAGATTAGAACTAAGGAAAAGGAAGTCAGGGAAAGCAGCAGGCTCAGATGAGGTCACATATGATATAGATGTTAGGTGAGAAAGGGGAGAGATGGCTCATGAGGGTACTCATAGCAGTGTGGAGAGAAAGCCATATCCCAGATGACTGGAGAATAAGCATACTCATGCCAGTGTACAAGAACAAAGGGGACATCCACAGCTGTGGACAGAACAGAGGCATCAAACTCCTAGCATACGGCATGAAAGCTCTGGAGATGGTGATTGATAAATGGATACATAGAGTATTAGAATGTAAGACGGGAGATGAGCAGTTCGAATTCAGATCAGGATGCAGCACAACTGACCTGATGTTTGCAGTGAAACAGAAAGTTGAGAAGAAGCTAGAGATGAGAAGAGAGTCCAAGCAGGCATTCCTAGACTTGGAGAAAGCATATGACAAGGTCCCAAGAAAGCTGATCTGGGCAGTACTGCAGTGGTTCAAAGTCCCAGAAACTTTGGAAGAATTAGTGCAGGCTATGTACAAAGACATAGTGACTCAAGCACAAACAGTGTTCAGTCTCACAGAGGGGTTCTCAGTGGGAGTGGGTGTGCACCAGTGTTCAGCTCCGAGTCCACTGCTGTTCATACTTGTGATGGACTACATTAGCAAACAGGTTGGAGGGGACAGATCAGCAAAGTTACTGTATGCAGATGATGTGGCATTACAGGCAGACTCTGAGCAAGAACTTCAGCAAAGAATAGGGGGGGTATGGAATGCAAAACTGAAGGCACATGGGATGAAACTTAAGCTAAAACAGTGGTAATGGCAGTAAATTGGGGAAATCAGTTGAAGGTGAGAATTGAGATAAAAGGGAAAACAGTGGAACAGGTAAATGGCTTCACATATCTGGGAGGGGTGGTTGAGGAGAATGGAAGTCTGAATGAAGAGGTCAAAGCTAGACGCAGCCAGCTGGCATAGAGTCTTAGGTATAGTCTAGGAGAGAAGAATGCCAAAGAAGCAGAAAATTAAGGTGTACAAGACAGTGGTGAAACCAGTACTACTGTATGGTACAGAAACCTGGGCAGTAAAGGCAGAGCAGATGAAGAAGCTAGAGGTGATGGAAATGAAGTGCCTGAAAAGGGTTGTAGGATGCACACTGTAGGACAGATGAAGAAATGAGGACAAAAGAGCAGAAGCCAAAGTAGCTCCAGAATCCGAAAAGATCAAAGAGAACAGATTAAAGTGGTTCAGACACATGTGCAGAAAAGCAGAAGACAATTTAGTGAAGAAGATTTGGGACAGACAGGAAGAAAGTTAGAGGAAATGAGGATGTCCAGCAAAGAGGTGGATGGATTGTGTGAAATAAGATCTGCAAAAGTCAGTCATGAGTGTTGAAGAAGGCAGAAGTGTGATATTGACTCGAGAGAGGTGGTGACAGTTAACAAGGTAGCCCAACCCCATGTAGAAAATGGGAAAAAGGGGGCTGATGATGATGATGATTCAGTTACACACTTCATATTCTTCACAAAATGCATGCTAATGCAAAATTTATTATTCTAAAAAATTAAGTATATATGAGCAATATTTAAACTCCTGGAGGATATTTGGACCTTTGTCTCCCACTACTTTTGAGTTTGTCCATTATACTTGAACTAAAACGTTGAGTCCTATGGGATGTTCTTTGAGTAGTACCTTCTGCCCTGAAACAGCAACTTGAAATATATTTCTAAGTCTATTTTTTGCTATTTTTGGTGATCAGAGCTGATGGCTAGAGGTAGCTGTTTGTTTGGGGATGGAAAGGCAGCATAGCTCTGAACTGTATCTCATTATCAGGAATGTTTCTCAGTTTGAGTGTTAACATTCTGTGTTTCACACTGTTCCACATTGAAAGGTTCTGTGATATATTCACTGTTATGACTTTTTAACCAATTGCTGTGGTATACAGTACTGAATCATGTTAATCTGAAAAACTCTTTTTTTTTAAGTATGAGGAAATGGTTATTTTATTTATTGTGCTATGAGCCTCCTAGATGAAGTTGTTAGCAAATGTTTCGAATGTCGCCTTTTGTCCCATAAAGTCAAATTATGCCCTACATTTTGGAGATGAAGGGTTGAGAGTTATGGGAGGCAGACAGTGGAAGAAACTGAATGGCTAACTTTAACTCAGTCCATGTAGGTCATATTGTTTAGGCCTGCGGAGGCCCTTAACATTAACTTGCCCAAGAAACAAGGACCTCTGAAGCCAAAACGCAAGCAAACACCAGTCACAACCAAAGTGATACATAGCTCACAACACCAGTGTGCCACCCAGCAACATTCCCTAAGGCAAGACAATGTATCCAACACTTTAGTCCTAGGTGACTCTATAGTCAGGCACACTGATGTCCCACTCACCAGGCTGAACAAGGAGAAAATTACAGTCAGCTGCCTGTCGGGTGCCAGGATCCGCCACATAACGCATGCACTCAAGTTACTCCACAACAAGTACAAATACAACTCTGTCATTGTCCATGATGGAGTGAATGACTTGAGACGTACCTCCCTGGACTACATGAAAAGAGACATGGAAGAACTCTTGGATCATGTGACCCAGGCAGGTATGACCCTAGCTCTGAGTAGCATCCTGCCTTCGCCCACTTCAACAATTGGCTAAGCTTCTGGTGTCATTCAAAGGGGATCCAGTATTTGTCTGCCTGGGAAGATATGACCGACAAACTGCAATGCTTTGCCAGAGATGGTCTGCACCTGTCACCCCTGGGAATCAGGTTACTGGCTAAAGCTCTTGCCACCCCTATAGTGCATTTTTTTAGGCAAGGTTCAAAGGATAAAACCACCACCGCAACAGATACAAGCATGCAAAATCTGAAGGTAATGCTACTCAATGCTAGAAGTCTAAACCTCAAAATGCACTCTCTCGAGGCACTGCTAAAAATGGAGAACATTGATATCTGTGCAGTGACTGAGACCTGGTTCAAGGCTCCAGAGAGCACCCCTGCAATACCAGGCTACAATTCTTACCACACGTTTCAGCCACAAAACCAAGACCGAAACACTAAAGGTGGAGGAGTGTCCATATCCACCAAGGATATTCACACCTCCAGGCTAGTTGCCCAACACAATGCATCTGAAATTCTCCAGGTGCAACTAACAATAGGTAAGACTGCAATCCAAATTGTAGCTTGCTACAGATCCCCCACCATACCCCAAGATTCTCACTACACCTTCCTAAACATACTGGAAAATATTAAGATACAACCAAACACCCTAATACTGGGTGATTTCAACTACCCTGCCATTAATTGGGAAAGCTACTCAGGTACCAACTCCTTTTCCCAACGGTTCTTGGAATTCATAAATTCCAACGCCCTGGATCAACTAATCCATTATCCCACCAGGGGCTCCAGTATCCTAGACCTGGTCATTACCAACATGGGAGACAGATGCTCCACACCAGTGGTCACCCCCTCATTGGTCAGGTCTGACCATAAGCAAATCACCCTTGACATCCACATCCCACCCCCACCCCCCAGTAAGGAAACCTCCTTAAAAAACTTCTCCAAAGCCAACTTCATGCTACTGAAGTCAGAAATGACAAACTTCACAACACCCATGCAGACAGGATCTGGAAGTTCAACTGCAGAATCCTACACTAAGGCACTGTATGAGCACATCCACTCGTGCATGAATCGTGCCATCCCAAATAGAACCAAGATGCTCTTCTCCAAAAAAAGAAAGCCAATCTGGTGGTCCCTTGCTATAAACAAACTATACAACAGAAGGAAGAAACTGTTCAGAAAAGAGGAAAATCCCAGGATGCAAAACACTCCCTCACCAGCCTCAGTAAGAAGCTGAGATCCCTTATAAAATCCTCAAAAGCTAGTTACGAAAATAAAATTGCCAAAGATTCCAAAGACAACCACAAGGCATTCTATAGTTATGTCAAGAATCCATATGGCAATGCTCAGATCTGCTCTGAGCTACAACAAAATGGCATTAAGTATACTGATCCCAAGGATATTGCCAATATCCTGGCAGATCGATTTAGTGCCAACTTCACCCCTCTCTCACCCCCTAAAGGGCCCATCTCAATACCAAAAGATTGCCAAATGCCGATAATCACAGCCACACAGGTAGAAACAGCGCTCTCCAAAGCTAAGCATAGTATCCATGGGACCAGATGACATCCCGGGCTGTGTACTACATGAACTACAAAATGAACTGGCACCCCACCTAAGTGTCATGTTTAATCATAGCCTCACCTCAGGCTTCATGCCCACTGAGTGGTGCACAGCTACAGTTATCCTGCTTCACAAGGGAGGATCTGCCTTGGTTCCCGGGAACTACCGTCCCATCAGTCTGACAAGCCTGATCTGCAAGAAAATGGAACGCATTATCATGGAACTTATAAACAAAGACATTGGCAACCTTCAAACACTGGACCCCACCCAGTTTGGGTTTGTGTAGGGCCGATCTTGTCTCCTGAATCTGATTGACTTCTTTGAATCAGTCTCCAGAGCTGTGGATGAGGGTAAGGCAGTCCACACAGCCTATCTGGACCTTGCCAAGGCCTTCGACACCATCCCCCACTCTGGAATCATAGATAAACTTATTAAGCTGGGCATAAATCCCTATGTCACTCGATGGGTTGCCAACTGGCTTACTGACAGAAGCCAGACTGTAAATGTAGCCGACTCCAAATCCAGCTCCAGACAAGTGACAAGTGGAGTACCTCAGGGTTCAGTCCTGGGACCACTCTTGTTTGGCATCTACTTCTCTGAAGTACAGGCCAACACTAAGGGACTCTGGCTAACAAAGTTTGCAGATGACTGCAAACTGGGAGCCATTATTGAATCCCCAAAGGATGTGGATATTCTACAAAAGGGCCTTACAGAAACAGATGCCTGGTGCCAGAGCCATGGGCTCAAGCTTAATGTCAAGAAATGTACTGTTATCCCCTTTGGAAAAAAACATGTACCCATGAACTACCACATAGGTGGCAGGACACTAAACATCGAAAGTGTGATGAGAGACTTAGGGACACAAGTGGACAGTTGTCTCACTTTTGATAACCACATCACCACAACAGTCAGGAAATCCTTCTATGTGGCACACCTCATCACTAAGGGCTTTTCATCCAGAAAAAAAGAGGTCATTGTCCCACTGTACTCATCGCTCATTAGACCCATTATAGAGTATAATGCCCCATTTGGTATGTACCTCACAAGACATCTGCAACAGCTGGAAAGGCCACAGAAATACCTCACTAAACGAATCACAGGCCTAAAGAAGATGCCATATGCCGATTGTCTAAAAAAACTCCAGCTATACTCTGTGGCATATCGTCTACTCAGAGGTGATCTCTGCTTAACATACAAGGCCATGTCAAACCCTGAGCTGTTGGACATGCTCCACTTAAAGAAATCCCAGTCCCTCAGAGCCACACACTCCAGGGATCTAAACCTTATCATCACAATGAACAAAACATGCTGGAGGGATAGGTTCCTGACCCAGAGACTCACCATACTCTGGAATAGACTGCTCATACATGTCAAGCAGAGCGCCTCATTGGCCCTCTTCAAAAGGAATCTTGATGATTGGATGGGAGATAGGAAATTCACCCCGAGGATCATGTAAGTCGCCCTACTAGACAGGGGCCCAAAGAAGTAAACACTGTGGGAAGAGATTTCCAGGGAATTGTTATGGCTAGGCTTGCATAAGCCTTAGGGCCGATAGCCTAGTACCAACCTATGAACCTTGTATCCTTGTAGTAAGGTACCTCTGAGGGCATTCTAGTTGTTGCATGTGTCTGAACAGACACAGGCCAAAGGGGGCATTATGCTCAATGATTGGCCTAATAAGGGCTGAGTAAGGGGGGGGGGGGAAATGACATCCTAGATCTAGAAATAACCCCTTTCTTTATAAGCTGTGCAATATAGAAGGAATTTCTTACATCAGTAGACACATTGGTCAAAATTTAGCTCACTGTCCAGTCCAAACAACTGATTTTACTCTTAGGGTCTTATTGTCATTGTCGTCATTCTCTGAGGTAGATGACTTCCCAAAAGATACAATAATGCATTTATTGGCAATTAATTTCGGTCCATGATTCTGGCACCAGTTATTCACTTGGGAAAAATCTTTCCTAAAGGATGGCTATGTAATTTTGGGATTCAGTGACGGCCCCTAACTTGCAGCCATGTGCAAACTTAGTCACCCAGCATCTTTGGTATTGACTTTTACTTTTGAGAAGTAGATGCTAAACAGGAAAAATCCCAACACAGAACCCTGGGGAACTCCACTAGTGACTCATCTCTTTGTGGAGGTAACTTTCCCGATTTTATTTTTGCATCCTGTGAGTCAGGTGGCAATCCAGTGGGAAACACAAGAGTTTATTCAGTTTATTTAGCTTTTCTACAATGCCTGAGTGGGGGATTGTGTCAAAAGCTTTGGCCAAGTTGAGGAATGCAGTGCGTGTCATTTTGCTTTCCTCCATTGCATTAATGACCTTGCCAAAAAAGTCCACCAGACTGAGTAAGCATGACCTGCCCTTGACATATCCAAAATGGAATGGGATCAGTGTTTGGAGGTTTCCTGTTTCCTAATAAGTCTTCCCATGACTTTGCATATTAGGCTGCTAAGACATTAAAGTAGACTTTGTGTTACTGTCCTTTGTGAAATGCTACACTAGTTAGATTTATTTTTATACATTGCAAATAACTTGACTATTTGTTTTTTTTTTAGAACTTTTTTCCATAACACTTAGTTCCTTAACTTGCTATCCTCTTTTTAATTAACTGAACTTCACTTGTGCACATAAAATTGTTATTTACTTACATTAACTTTTCTGGTTTCACATAAATCATTATTTATTTAATTACTTATATTTGCTATGAGTATTGTTGGGGTAATATCACTTTCACTGGGACTCTTTGCTAAGTTATCATAATGCATATGTCAGGTTTTCCGTAGAAAAGAACTGTGACTTGGCATTGGCAACCAAACATATCTTCCAGTTATGTCTTGAAACAACTGTCAATGTCTGTAAATATGCTGTGTGCTGGATAAGAGTTATGTACCTCCACTAGCACAGCCACACCAGGTTCACTGGATCATAGGAAAACATTAGGCTAACTGCCCTGAAGGGTTATTTTAAGTCTAGCTAATAATCTGAGGTCAGAATCAAACCCAGTACTTTGTGTCTGTGAGGTGAAGACCTTAATCATTATGCTAAGTTCACCCTAATGATTTGAAACTGATTGTATGTTACTGTGTTTTCACACATGCTGATACAATGTTAAGGTGATCCTTTCACAGCCCCCTTCCCCAGTATTTTGCTTTCCACCTCCCCACCTCACTCATCAACTTTCCAGACTGTACCACCCTTTTACAAAATCCTGGCTTTCTTTGTTCTGGTGCTGGCACTTTGAATGATGGCAGCACCTGTGAAAGCAAAAGGATGTGCTCTTATGCTGGACTGAGAAGACTAAAAGTATGCTCTACCTTCTGAGTGATTTGTACTTGGATAAGATCTGAGCATGTGTTAAAGAATCTGACTAGAAAAAAATAAACATCTGACATTAGTTGGTTGAGTGCATGTAATCCCAGACAGGGATCACCTGCTATGGTCTTCAGTGTAGACATAGATACCATGACTTACAGCAGTGGAGGCCTGATCAGACGGTTGAGTGTGTTGTTCAGGTTTTGAAAAAAAAAGGCCAGAGTTCTACAGTAAGCTTTTTTTGGGTCATATTAAGCATAGATTAAAAAAAAAATAAGCTGTAAAAAAAGTTGTATAACTCAAGGTATTTTGTGGAAGAAATATGTTAACTGCAAACATCTCTCTATAATGTTATAATAATGCAAAAGAATGCATAACCATATCTATACACGGCACTCCATTCATATACAAATATATAGAATGCATATGTGATAACATAATTTTCTGTATAAATACAAATACAAATCTTTGAGTAAACAACATAGGTAATTGGATGGGAGACCACAAATTCACCCCTGGGGTGGCACCCATGCCCTTCATGGACAGGGGTAGCCAGTGTTGATCACAGACTCACTCTGTTCATAAATTTGTTCTGTGAACTACACAAAAAGAACAGCTGGGGATACTTGGGATTAACATGGCTATGCTTGTAAAGGCTGTAGGGCTGCTACGAACTTATGAACCTATAGAGAAATTTATATAAGGAAAAAAAAAAAAAAATATATATATATATATATATGTATATATTTATATATATATATATATATATATGTATATATTTATATATATATATATATATATATGTGTGTCTGCAAATCACAGATATTCATCGACATGAGTATACTTACATTTATATAAATAAAAAAATAGTTGTATGTATTCATTCACAAATCCCCCAAAATACATATTTGAACTGCCACATGATTTTATTTACAGTAAGTATGTATTACCTTAGTTAGAAGTTAAAGTACATGCAGACCATTTTTGTAAAGAAAGGGTTTTGTTTGTGCAGGGCAGAAATATTTATTAGTATAATAATTGTATAAGACAGTCATTTCTTTCACAATTGTAAAAGCATGTACAAGATGGCTGAACTCAATAAGGCACCACACACCTTAGTCAGATTAGAGGCATGGAGAGTGGATGGACATTGTAGTGTCAAGTGACTTATCATCACATAGTTTAGTGAGAAGTGACCTGTTGTATTACTTCTGTATACATTTTTAAACAACCCTTTTAAATGCTAACAGTAATTATGTAGACAATTATCAAAACACATATTATTCAAGTATATGCAGTTCTGAAGGACATGTACTGCATCCATCTTTACAGTGAATATGTTTAGTTTAATGAAGGTTTAACTGGAAGGAAGTGAATTGTTGTATTTTTATGTGTGTGTACAGCTTCTGCCTGAAGAGAATTCACAGACTGTTACATGAAACTGCAATTTAGGTATGGAAAACATAATAGTTTAAAATATAACCTAGACTGAACGTATATGGCAAGATTCCAGACAACAGCCTCCCCTGAACAGACAAACTGTACACACATATAAAAGTATAACAACATGAAAGAAGATGCAGAACTACTATTCATCTTGCATTAAAGAAAATATTGGAACAGTATAAGAATTCAGATGTGAATAAATATCTAAAAAAATAAACAAATATACTAAGAAAGTGAAACAGTATCCGAAATGACTTGCAGAGTACTAGCAGTCATATCAGAAATGTTAGGGAAAACAAGTTGAAGCTACTGGTGCAGACAAGTGGTCTTATGCCTTCTCTATCTAGCCTTGGAGAAAATTGATAAAAGATTGGTTGAAGGTGCTGATAAGTATGACTAAAGTAATACATGATGTTTTTTGTCTTTAACTGATTTCATTACTATATCTAACTGCAAGAGTATCTATAAGAGCAGTAATAGAAGAACTAAAGTGCTTTAGATACAGTATTGCATCCAAATCAGAAATAAATACCAAGTAATAAACACAGTATTCTGTCTTTAATTGATTTCATTACTATATATAACTACAAGAGTATTTATAAAGAATGGTAATATAAGTAGTAATGTGCTTTCAGTGCAACCACATCCATACCGGGTAGAAATATCAAATGTATTACCATTTCTTATGTTACTATCACTACAGTGCAAATGTAAACCTTACCAGGACTTCATAGCAATACACCCATTTTTCTCATATATTCATAAGCACTTTCCATCATACATCTCAAATGTCAAGATTTTTACAGAATATCCAGACTTTTGCCTCATAGTTGTGGTCTGTTCCTCATAAAATTTGTGATTTTCTGGGTTTTTGTGGTGAATCAGTGATGACTGAATTCACTAAACAATGGCAGGCATTTAAGTTTCAGACTTCATGTCTTTCAGAAAATGCAAGGTACCAAAAGCCTTTATATTCTAGCAACTTTCTAAGTTTATAAGAGTAATATTTAAAATGTGTCCCTATTTTTGGGGCTTTGTCCCCTCCATTATTTTGGTGTTGTCCAGATTATTTGTGCTAAGAGCTTGAGAAACTTGCTTCCCACACATATCATTTTAGTTCAGTAAGATTTAATAAACATAAAATTAATATTTATAATAATATCTTTAATGATATGTAACATTTGAATATATTGTGTGTATTTCTTCTTTGTCCCAGCCCTTCTTTCTCTTTTTCCTATTTTAATTATGCATTCCTTTGTTCTTTATTTTTTATCTCTCCCATTTCTGTTAATTTTTTTTTATAGATCCAAATTCCTCAGGAGCAGCCCAGCCATGCACCTCCCGGGTTAGGGAGTGCTCACCCTCTCCACTAATGGAGATATCCCTGCAGGCTCGGGGTGATGGCACCTGTCCTGTAAGCACCCTGACATGTAGCAGACTGGCAAGCCATACTGAACAGGGCCTTCGAGACTTGGTTAAGGAAGTGGTGGAGCAGGTCATGGACAGACATCTTCCGGGCTTCTCTGCAGACAGTAGAAAACATGCTGCCCCAGTCAACACCATCTACCATGCCACCACAGACCCCTGCCCCCTCAACATCATGTTCCTCCACTGCAACCCCATCCGGCAGTGAAAATGTTTGAAGCCTTGTGGACACGAGACATTTCTTGGGTTACAATCCTCTTCACCACTTCCTTCTCTTATTCTTTCTCCTACGCCCTGTTATCACTCACAGCACAGTCTTATATAAAAAAATATTTGAAAAAAATGATAGGTGTCTATACCACAACAAAAGCATAGTACCCCTCCTCTCCCACTTCCTCTAGCAAAACCCTCCTGATGTAGTCATTCTGCGGTCCCTCTGTGTTATGTCTTCCTTTTTCAATCTTTCCTAACAGACTCTTTCTATTCTTTCAAGAAAGCCATCAAGGTGCCCAAATAAGGATACCCCTATATAAAACATTTTGAACCTCTTTTTTTTTTTTAAATATGCATAATAAAAGCTGTGGAGTCCACCACTTGTCTTAAATCTTTCAAGTGTGACTGTGCATAGCTGTGTTCATCTGCAGTATCTGAGTACACAAAATTATATGAAACCTAAGGCTTTCATGAAGTCCTTCTCATATACTTTATGATTGACTTCAGCTAGCTTGCATGTTTGCCATAAGTAGGTGTGTTTATCAAAACTCCTTTGAATTTCCTTACTCATAATGAATAGCCTGTGTTTACCAGATCTGTATATAAGTATAGAGGCATTCTTCATGGAAAATTCTTATGCAAGTGCAAACCCTGGGGCTATGAATATTTATTTATTTATTTTACATTTGTTGACCAGGATAGTCCGACTGGATGCATGTTCATTTTTAGCGGAGGCCCACGGAGAAAAGCTCCAAACTTACCAACAAATAAAGACAAGCAAGTTACAGTACATGCACTAACATGTAATAACATACAAGTTACACTCTCACATTTCAAGCCTATGAAGAATACAGTTTATATTCAGAAATATATACAAATAAGTTACAGTTTCTCTTATCAAACCTATAGGTGCAGCTATATACAGATTATCTGCAGAGATGTTACAGTTTCTCTTTTCAAACCTTTTAGTGTAAGAGGTAAGTCGCTGTGAATAAAAAAATTGCAGGGATATGGAAGTAGATTAGGCTTTAGTCAGGGTTAGAGCAAGGACATAACCAATGAGTTTTAAAATACTGGGTTAGATTTTCTTTTAACTGATTAAGGCAGAGGTTCACAGTAAGGTCAGATGGGAGCGAATTCCAGGTTTTGCCTACTGAATTTGCAAATAAAGATTCTGCACATAGGTTGTTAGCTTTAAAAGACTGAACCAAATGTTTGTAGTGGAACAAAGTGGCCTAGCATTTTTGTAGGGATGGATAATGTTTTTAAGGAAGGGCATTTTTTCTGGAGGGTTAATAACCTTGAATGCTACAGTAAGTTGATTATACTGAATTAGCCTGGGGAGTTCTAGCCATCCTAAGAGGTTTAGGTTTTGACAATGGTGTGCCCTGTAGGGAGTTCCTGTGGAAAACCTGGCAATTTGATTGTAGCAGCTAGAGAGTTTGCTGAGATCAGTTTTGTTCAAGTTAGTGAGTATTGGCAAGGCATAGAGTAGAGTTGAAAGCAGATGGGTACGGGCAATGGCAGTCCTAGCCAGAGGGGTGAGAAAAGGTTTGTTTTTGTATAGGGAGCCAAGTTTTTTATTAACAGTTTTAATAGTTTGGTTTACGTGTATATCATATTTGAGGTTGTTGTCTATTATAACACACAGGAGTTTAGTATACATATCTGGTGTGATTATGGTCCCATCGTTAGATGTTATAGTAAAAGAATGTTGACAGAATTTGCAAGTAGGGGAGAAGAGCAATAGCTTTGTTTTATTAGGGTTTAATATCAGCTGTTGATTAGTGATCCAGTTTTCCACTGTATTAAAGGTTTTCTGGGTTAAACTAAGGAGATCTGTAGGGATAGAGGCTGAGCAAATCAGGGTGGAGTCATCAGCATATTGTATACAGGTTGTGTCTGGGATTACAGTGTGGAGGTCATTGAAAAAGAGAGAGAAAAGAAGGGGACCTAATATGGAGCCTTGAGGGAAACCAAGGGTAATGGGGAGAAGGGTGGAGAGTTTGTCCTGCCAAAGGACAGCCTGCTGTCTTCCACTAAGTTAAGATTGAAACAATGGAATGGCATGGTTGTTTAGGGATATTTTCTTTAGTGTAAGTAAGAGTAGCTGGTGGTTAACCATGTCAAAGGCCTTGGAAAGATTGAGAAACAGGACAGAAGATAGTTTGTTGTTGTTGTTACGGTTGGAATTTATGACATTAGAAAAGGAGAGGAGGGCTGTGGTGGTACTGTGCTGTGGTCTAAATCCATGCTGGGAGTTGGCCAGAAGATTATGTTGAATAAAGTAGTGTAAGAGTTGTTTATGGATACACTTTTCCATAAGTTTAGCCAGAGGGGAAAGGATAGGTATTGGACTATAGTTTGAGAGCTCAATGGTGCTGCCTCCTTTGTGGTGTGGTATGACATGTGATATTTTCCAGATAGAGGGGACAGAGGCTTTAGTTATGGTTCTGTTTATCAAAATAGAGACATGGAATGCTATATCACCAGCTTTTTGCAAGTAGTCTGCAGGGAGGAGGTCAAGTGAAAGGGTGGTTGGTTTGAGTTTTTTAATTAGGGCTCTAATGAGTAAAGTCGGGATTTTTTGGAAGCTGAAGGAGAGACTGCCACTGGGTTTAGGGGTTTCAGCATTAGTGGGTTTAAGTTTGCTAGCAAGGGCCTGGATGGTTTCTGTAAAGAAACTGTTGAAGGTGTTGGCAATGGACTCTGGCGATATTTGAGTTGGGGCTGAGGGGGCTGGAGTTGTGGATTGCCCTGGGTGTAGGAGTTTGTTAATACCTGCTCAGAACTTCTGTGGTTTGTTGTGGTGTTTCTGCTGTAGATGGCAGAAATATTTTTTTTGTCTAGTAATATGGATTTTTTGTATCATTCCTATATTGTCGAAATGTGAGTTGATCTTGTGGGGATTTAGAGGAGCGCCATTTGTTCCAAGCATTATTTCTTTGGATGATCTTTAGTTTGGTTTCTTTAGTGAGCCAAGGGCAATTTTTGTTTTAATTCTAATAAAGCATGCAGGTGCATGGTTGTCAAGGATGGCCAGGAATGTGTTATTAAAGTGTGTTACTGCCTCATCTAGTGGAAGTTGTTTTAGAATTGACCAATTGCATAATTTAAGTTCTTCTAAGAATTTATTAAGGCTGAAGTTTTTGTTATTTCTTATTGTTTTATATGTGGGTAGATGTGGACATTCAAATTTATGCCTATTGGTATACATTAAGAAATGGTCACTTAGCTCTTCAGGGAGAGTACCTGATTTGTACATGTGGTGGGGGCTATTAATTAGTATCCAGTCTAGGATACTTTTATTGTTAGGCTTGCTGATCCTAGTAGGGGAGGTTATAGTTTGTGTAAAACCATGTAGGTTTACGTGGATGGTTGGTGTCTCTGCAGTGCAGGTATTCCAATCTATATGGTCTCTTGGGGCAAGGCATTGGATAGAAAGTAGAGGATGTCTTCTAAGGTCCCTGAGTAATTATCTGGGGAAATATAGACACATACTATGTTTATACATTTGTTTTTATTTATTTGTAGTTTGGAAATCATAATTTCTGCTTTGTTAAATATAGGTGGTTGAAGGTTGTCTAGAGTAACATTTAGGGTGGTTTTATAGAGAACAGCAAACCCTCCCCCTTTCCCAGTAGTAAAATCTAGCCTGAGTATACTATACCCTGGAGGTAGAATTTCATTATCTGGTGTAGTTGGTTTTAACCATGCTTCGGTCAGACAAAGTATGTCAGGGGAGTAGGTTGTCAGGAGGGCATAGAGGTTGTGGACCTTATTGTTGATGCTTCTAATGTTTAAGTGGCAGGTCACTAGTGAGTTGGGGGGTTTATTTAGGATTTGTCTTATGTTTGGGCTGTTATTATTAGAGTTAGTGTTGTCTGGGTGTGGTGGCACAGGGATGGGGTGGATATCCCCATCAATAGTAAGGGTGTGGGGCAAACTAGCTATGAGCTTTAGAAATGTATTTATCAGTTTTTGGCAGCATTTAGTTTTGGTGTTACATATCTGGGTATAACAGGGTGGGTGTTAGCAGGGATAAAGGTGCTGGCGTCAATAGACCTGAATGAGTGGGCAGAAAGATTTAAGGGGATTGGGGTGGTAGTAAGGTGTTTGGGATGGTTGAATCCTATATGGGATTGGTTTTCATAGATGGTGAGAGATTAAAGGGTGATTAGTAAAGATAGGGTGTAGAGTAGATGTGGTATTTTAGAAGACTTAGTAAGTATTAGAGATAATGGGGGAGTATACTCCTGGTAGGTAGGCAACCTAGGTGTAGTAGGTGAGGACATAGTGGAAGGGGTGGGTTATAAATTAATCCCTGTTAATGGCTGGCGATAGTGGAAGGTGTGGGTTATAAATTAATTCCTGTTAATGGTTTGTGAAGGATGGGGAGGGGGTGTGGCTCAGTGGCTGAACCACACCAGATGACTCCTCAGAGCCTGTGATTAAATTAAGAGGCTTTTCTTTGCTTTTTTACTTGCTTTAAATTCTAATCAATGTTCTGTGTTTAAGCACAGACAGCACCTTTAACAGCACAATTTGATGGAACTTTTTAGCAATGGGAGCCTTATTTAAGGGCTGGGAAGTTTTGTGCTGTTAACCCAGTATGGCTGAATTAAACACTTTAAGCAGAAATACTTTAGAAAAAAAATAGTAACCTTAGTTAAGTATGTTATTGAGGGTAGACCAGTGTGGCTATCTGTTTTCTTTTTTTTTTTTTTTTAAATGCTCAACTGGATGCAGTCCTTCTAACTGTGTGAGCCTTTCAGGACGGGAGCCGTTAGAAGAGATAATACTTAATAATAGATATTTAGTGTTAGCTCATCACCAGAAATAGAACTATATCTATATATGAATAACCACCATACATTTCAGATTACATAGTATAGCTTGAACTATTACAATAAGAATATTAACTTATCCTCTGCTAGTAAATACATATCCATTGATTCTACTTTCAAAAACTAAAAGTGTTTAAATATGCTTTGAGCTTAGGGAAATATAATTTTGTGATAGTGGGTTTTCTAACAACCATAACTACACTTGGAAAAACCTCAGTTTAAATATTTTTTTCTGTGAATTCTGAACTATTATGAATTCAGACCAGAAACATATGTTTTTATAGTTCTCAAATGTTAATCAGCCTTGAGCAAACAGGATGCTACCCATCTGTTTAGCTTATAAACTGTGATGCATTTCAATACTCTCAGAATATCAATAACCTGCTTTAGAACAGCAATACAGCAGTCTAGTATGTGTGTTTGCATATGTGTTTGTGTATGTGCATGTGTGTGTGTGCGTGTATGCGTGTGCGTGTGTGTATGTGTGCATGCATGTGTGTGTGTGCGTGCATGTGTGTGTGTGTCTCTGTGTGTAGTATGGGATGGGACAGTGGCCCACCTAGGATTAGATAAACCACTTTCTTCTGCATCTTCTTCTACCGCACTCCTTAAGCTAAAATTCCAGTATCCCACTATGACATATACCACATCATGTCACGTTTCTTACTTTGTGATGTTCCTGAATAATTTTGCTTAAAATTACAAGGGATTTTTCTCTATCCAACATATTGACTTCAAGTAATATTTAGATCTGATGAGTATGCTTAAGATCTTTATCTTTGCAGAGACTGTTAAAAGTCCATGGTTTTATTACAGCTTCTTGTAATATCTGTGGTAGTTTATTGAAATAATCATGTACCCACAAGGTAAAATTCTGCTTCTCTAGTAGTAGGTGTGTGAGAGAAATTCTAATGGTGAGTGCACTCAAAAGTGAAACATTTCTGTGAATGTTGACTTATAAATACTTAAGTAAGGAATGGCTCATCAGAATTTCTTTTACTCATCCTAATACATTAATAAAGCCACTGTCCCTGACAAAGCCTAGAATGCTATTTTTATAAATAACAGATGTTGCCTCAGGAGACTAGAGAAGGCATCTATTATTTCAAATGTTTTAGACACGATTACAATTATGTGTGCAATTGTGCAGTCTTCTGGGCTGTAATTTATGGTATTTTTTGGTGAACAGAAGGAATAAATTAAGTAGTGATCATCTCTGGCATGGACAGTTCCTACAATGGAATTCCAAGTTCTCATCTACATGGATATTACTTGCAGCATACTCGTCATAAAACATCAGCTATAGAAAACTCTCAGCAGACAATACAATGAGATGTACATTTCCACTCTGACATTAACTGATGTAAAATCTTGATGTCAAATGCATTTAGAACAAACTGAGTAGGACATTGATTTTGAAAGATATACTTCAAGCAAACACCATGTAAAACACTTAGGATATTACTTATGCAGCAAGCTTGTATAGGTGGTAAGGTGAGGCAGAAAAACTGGACAGTAGAGAATGGTGATTGGATGGAGGAATATGTGCAAATGACCACTGTAAGACAGTGATCTCAATTCCTTGAGATAAAAGCAGATCTAGAAGCAGAAGAACATCACACTTGTAATAAATGGCTAGCTATTGTAGAGAGTAACTGTCACTCATGCAGGTAACCAACCTCACTGGATAATTTTCATCTCTTTTTGCAGGCTTTAAAATTAACAATACTTGTGGTCCTTCATACAGTTGTAAAGTAAAGTTTCAGGCTGATGTTTTCCAGATGTTTCCTTTGTTGGCAATTCCTTGAGATAAAAATTATATTGACATTTGAGCAGGGTTATGAGGGAGCACACTTCATGGGGAAATGGAAAAAAAACTTGCTGTGTAACTGTTGTTCTAGTTAAGAAAAAAAAGGTGGTGGTAACTGGTTGCCTATCCTGTGAGCCTGTCCTCTACATTTGTCTGTTTCTTGTTTCTTTTCTCTTTCTTTACTTGTATTTTGAATTTACTTAATTTAACTTAATTGGTTAGAATTTTTGCAGTCCCATCATTTTGTTTTTACTAGTTTTTTTTTATGTCTCAGAGTTGCCAATAATTTTTCCTATAGTGATGCATATCAGGCTATTTTTTCTGTACAAATTTCCTGCAAATAGTCTGTTGATATTCAGTCTTGAACCAATGAAGTGTGGCATTGCTGTGTTCAATTTTGGAGGATTTTATGGCTGGTTTGATTCTGATATGTGGTGAGACTGCTGTTAACTGGATTTTGGTGGAGAGAGTGGCTAATATGGTCAAATGAGGTCTGTGCTTTGTTTTCTTATACTAGAGATTGGTTTATGTTTGCAGTGGTCAGGAAGTCTCTCATTAGTGAAGAAGTTTTGTTGCTTCTACTTAGGGCTCTGCTGAAAGTTTCTGATGGCTACTGTAAAGCTAGAAAAGACGAGAGACTGGCTTGCTGCTTTGGTTTTGCTTTTCCTGAAATGGTTGGAATTCCATTTTTATGTTGGATCAAACTACAGTGACAATTTATTTTCAAATTCTTTTGGCTCATGAATGCATAGCTTTAAATATATTTTCCTTTACACATTTGCTATGTTTATTATATATAATGTACTGTAACGTATTTTTCTATTACATTTGCTTAGCCGTTTTGTGTTTGTACAGTGTTTAGCTAAGTACATTAGTAAAGATGAAGTTAATAGCCAGATAAAGTGAAAGTAACATAATGACTAAAATCTACTGCAAGTGAACTGCTACCTTCAATTACCTGCATATGGCCATTATATCAAGTTCCTTGGTTTGATTCTTGGCTAGGGTGCTCTCTGTGTGGTGTTTGCATGTCCTCCCTGTGTTTGATTGGGTTTCCTCCAGGTGCCCCAGTTTCCTTCCTCTCTAAATTGTCCATAGGTGTGAGGGTGCATGTGAATGTGTTTTTCAGAAATAGTACCACAGCAGGGCTAGCCACCCAGTGGTATAAACCTTGGCTCTAGATGATTGTCACTGTTGAAGTGACAACCTCACCTCATGAGAGAAAAATTGGAAAAAGGGGTTGTGGATGGATGGATTGTTTTAAATCACATTTAAATTTTTGTAGTTTTAGGACTCACATTATTGAGCTACTTTATCAGTCATTGCTCTATGGTCATCCCTTGAAAGACACACTTATTCCTTTAAGGTTTACACAGTTAACAAGTAAACAAAAATAACATTCATTTTTCATGGAAAAAAAACACTTTTATGAAGCTGATCTCAGCAAAATGGAAAGTACTAAAGTGGTACAAAACATGACTGGTGCAATGCTTTGTGAAGACACAGTGAAATATGCATACTTATGTGAATTAAGAATGTTGACTGCGGTTTATTTTGAAGTATGCGGGGTAACAAATCAATCACCACCAATTAAAACTGATGAGGTAAAATGCTTTCTATCAGAAGATCAAGACTCGATAATGCATGTCCCAAAACTAAAAAAATTTAAATGAAATTTAAAACAAGTAACAGCAAAATACAGAAGTCACTGTTAAACAATAAACGTGTTTTTTTTCAGGGTCCAAGCTGCTAACACCCCCCCTCCCTTTACTACTTATACTCCAAGATTGCTGTACCTCAGAGATGGGGAAATACCACCAGACGTAGCCGTTGCACGTTGCATGTATTTCTTGTAATTACACTTAAATTCTCACCATTGAGAGGCTCACACTTATAGTCCTTAAACATACAATAAGAACCGAAGGTAAAACCATAAGTACATGTACGACACCCCATGACACTGATGTCACTGCAAAGCACACTAACTGCTACTTAGTTTGAGGATGATGTCATCCAATAAGTTATTCCTGACTCTTCACAAGAATTTTGATAAAAAAGCATGTTTACTGTTATAGATTCTTGGTCTGGTTAAGTTTTGTTTGTTTATTTATTTATTTATTTATTTATTTATTTTTAAACAAGTCTTGGAGTAATATTTTAATTTGAGGTCACCAAGATAAAATGTTTATTGGATATAAAGTAAATGAGTAATAGAAAGAAGTGTATAAATAAAAAAATACATATTTTCCAGCAACACACGGTGTACATCAACCAAGCATCTAGAGTATAACTAATGAATGTCTTTACTATCATCTAGACTGATATGGAGAAGAATGTTTAATACAAAGAAAAAAAAATGGATAAAGAAAAACACATCGGAACTTGACCAACTAAATTAAACATGCCTCAGTAAAACAGGTACAGTTACTTTTATGCCTCTATAAATAGTAATCTCGTTTGCTATTCATAATTGTTGATTGCCTTCAAGGATGTAACCACAACAACAGAAAGAAAAAATGAAGTCACTGTTCAGTACAGAAGCACCACAGAGACTGTGCCATATGATGATTCTGTTCTGACAGCTATCCAGGTAGCCAGGTTCATCACAGTTTTGCTTAATACTGCCTACAAAAAGCTATAAAAGAGTAAAACAAACTAAAGCATTTCAACTTTTCCAAACACATTCCAGTCACGCAAAATAAAAAATTTGGGTAGGATAGTTGTACTGTTAATACATGGCTACATTAAACTACAACGTTTTACATGTATGCACAAAACAGGTACACTGAATCTGGCGATCTGCACTTTGAGGTTAGAGACATAGAATTTCTGGATGTGGATATGTCAGATAATAACAGTATACAGGTATAAAAATTAAGATTTTCACAGTAACAGGAATGTCAATATGTGACTGAACTATCTACAGTGCAATCATCAAACTAACAGGTCATTTCTGAGAAAAACTCCACGAAGAAAGATCATATGATTAACACTGACTGTTACGCAGCTGTGCGTCAAACTGTGTGCCTTAGCATCAGCTCAGCT
Organism: Protopterus annectens; assembly: GCF_019279795.1. Classification (NCBI taxonomy): domain Eukaryota; kingdom Metazoa; phylum Chordata; order Ceratodontiformes; family Protopteridae; genus Protopterus; species Protopterus annectens. Next base: position 229,665,770 of record NC_056731.1, read on the forward strand.
ACTGATGGGCCATAATTTAAAGAAGGGATAGCCTACCTATTCTCCCTTACTTCAACTTGAAAACCTGATTCAAGTTAGAGAAAGAGATGAGGGAAAAGCCGGGTAGACAGAGAATGATGCTTGATGCTTAACTCTTTTAAAAGAGGGAGCAGAGTAGAAAAGCAGCTTGAAGGAGGAAGTGTGGAATCTGTTATTTTTTATTTTTTTGCCTAGAAGACATCTAAGACATTAATTCAAAATGAACAAGTCCCAACAAAATTGATAAATACAAAGGTTGAATTTAGAGTCTTTCAGCCAAGTGATACAAAGAGAAGTGTCCATAAAGGAACATCTAACTTGTTCACAGAGACAGTACCATAAACAGAAGTGTAGGCACCTAAAATGCTTCCTCTGAACTAAAATATTCTGACAAACTGACTGAAGGGAACTGATCTGTAGTCATTCATAACCAATCGGCATCACAAGGGCAGATCACATGTTCTCCCAAGTTATGGAGATACATTAGACTGGTAAAAAAAAGCCAAAATGATAATTAGAAACAGCAAGAACTGAAAGGTTGTTGGGAGTGTAGTATCAATAAGTCTGCTGCTAACTCTGTGCTTACTACAAATGTTTTTCTACATGAAACAAACTGAAAAAAGAAGTAGAAATGCTGAGATGCACTTGCACAATGAAATTACACATCAAGTAATACATTTTCTGAAGATGCAGTATTGTGAAAGGAACACTGCATAGTGATGTTTTATCAGAGGTCCACACTACATATATGATTATCAGTCTCACAGTACAGTAGGAATTTTGAACATCTGAAAGAGGAGCATGTAATTTTAAGAAACTGGACCCCTTTTTGCCAAGGGGGCCACATATCAAATAAAGCAAGGCTTGCTGGGCAAAGTAACATCATCCAAAGTATATATATTTTTATGCCTGCATCATAGTCAAAGTGCTGGATTACCTCATACAGAAAATGTAAGGGAGAGCATAGAGGTTTGATTCCCTTCTATGAGGCGTGTGCAATGAGCCACATTAACTAATCATGCAGAGCATCTGAGATTACAGAATGGCTTCAGAGACAAATATTTTTATGCAGCATTCTTGCCATAAATGTACAAAATCAGTTGAAAGTAATTTGTATCTAACAAAGAACAAGTTTAGCTCCCTCAAAACTAAGAGTAATCTCACGGAAGGCAAACTATGAAAATTAGCACCAGGTAGAATCCAAAGTGCCATAAGGTGCGCACATCTCTAGTGGATAATGTTTATTAACAGGGAGAGCTGTCAGCGCTGCACAAATGCATTGTGCCTGCACTAGTAATTTGGTCAGCAATGCAAAGTACTAGTGGATGTACATCTCTTGAGGAAAGATCTTCATTTGCTTTCCACTTTTTTCATTCATGAAAAGAACTTTTCACAACAAGATGTGCTGAAAAAAGTGCTACAACTTTTTTATTAGTTTTTTGTTAATCTTATACTTAGTTCCACATGTAGAAATATATCATATCGAGACCTCACAATCAGCTTATGTCATAATAAAAAAGAAAGATATACTCAAGTAAATACTGAAGGCTTCATCATGCATTATGGCCACAGTTCAAGTATGGGAATAAAGCCTTGACTGCACCTCAGATGACCCATGTTCAGCTGGTGGCAGAGGTGCTACTGCATCCAAGCAGAGGTGGATGGGAGTGAGTGCTTTACATCAGCTCATCCACCCAATGGAGGGGGGTTGTTGTGGGGAACAGAAATAGCTCAGCTGACTGCTTTGGAAACTGCTGCAAGAGTGCAGGTGTACCTCCTTGCAGGAACTAGCTTAGCATGTTTACACTACACAAAGGTTAGCCACATAACAGGAAGGTTGGGCAAGTTTGGTGGCATCTATGTACCTCTCAACAGCAGCTACTGTGGAACATCCACTCTGCCAAGAGGAGGGAATAGGACAGCCCACATGATCAGGATACAGGCATATTCCCAAACACCTGATTCATGCATTCACTAATGAACAAATAGACTAGAAGGCTCTCACCCCAATGGAGGAATGAATGAGTCATTTGGGTGCAAGAAAGGGAGTTAATGGGTCATTTCTGCAGACTTAAAAAAAATAACTGTGTCTAGTTGTTGACTCAGGGGTTTTGCCTTACTACACTTCTTTTAAAGACTGACAATAGTAACACTTTATTTCTAAGCTTTCACTCTGTCAAATCTGTAATATGTATATAAAAATTCTCTGAGCCTAGGTGGGTCAGAGTTTGTGTCTGTGCATAACTAAAGCCAACAGATTCAACAAATAGTCAATCACAGTTAGCCTGTCTACTGGTCATAAGAAAGCTCTCTCATGTTGTTGTGCTGCTACTTGCAGCACTGTGTCCACAGTAAAACTCTGACCTCCTTAATGGCATTGTCACAGGGCTACACAATTCAAATCCTCTACTCTGTGTTGTCTGGTACATAAAAAAATGGCAGCTACTGGTGTTTTACATCACAGCCTTGCAAGTGCAAGCTGTGGCAGTCTTCCATACCTCAATCATCTTTCAAAACCACCTAAGTAGCTCTTAGCAAACAATTTTGTAACATTTCTAAACCTTGATTGTTAAATATGGTTATAAACTCACCTTCCTTTTCAGTACAATTAATCTCAGACATAGCCACTTTATCTTTCAAAGACATAGGTGCCATGTCTCAACAGCACCCCCTCCCCCTTTAACGAGCTGGGAAATTTCTCCAATGCACTGACTAAACCAAAGATAAAAATGCCATGAGGTCACAAGCATACTGGAGCTCCTCAACCCCTCCAGAAGGAGAAGAAACAAACTCTGATGATTTGCACTGTTTCCTTCTGTATGCCAAATCAAGATCATAGCAATAATATGGCCATGCAAAAACATGGCTTGAAGCCCCTTAGAGGCCATTTTGTAATGGCCAAAACCTTAACATATAACCTCAACATTTTTCATAGAAAAAGGCCTGTAACTGCTGGCCAAGCAGATCTTTGTTGGGATTCTGCAGCAAAGTATTGTAGTCTACTGGGGGGGGGTTATGGATCAATGGACCTGGCTAACGAAATGCATACAAGGAATCTACAAGGATCTTCAAGAGGAAATGGACAGGTGGCCAAATGATAAGAGAGAAAGCTGGAATGAAAAGGAAGTAAAATGTTAAAGTACTTATAAAGGCAGACTAGAAAAGGTTTAATGTCTACTCCTGTCATTAACAAAATGCAATGACTAGGGAAGAGCTGGAGGAAGTCAGAATATCATCCATGCTCTTTATGGCTTAAAGTTTCTGACATATGGTGGGACATGGACAGGAACAAGTACTCCACTTGACATTTCTGTAATTCAGTTGAGAGGCCATCTGGCATTGACACTTTTATGGAAGGTGTACTTCTAATAGCGTCTTCTGTCTCCACTATTAAAGACACTATAGTGAGTGTACCTTCTTTGTGAACACCCACAGAATATGGAAAGACGTTAAGATATTCCTCTACTCAGGCTTTCCCAGAAGGCCATGCCCTTTTCATGGAGTTTCAAACAAAAAGTTTTAAATTCTTTGTTTGTCTTAAGAGGGTCCAAAATCAGTTGCCCTCTTCACCCATTAACATAATTATCTCACTTTCATTTTGTTTGCTCCTTAACATAAGGGCTAAACACTTTCCAGGCTTCTTATCATGGATGGCGGAGTTGTTACTCAATCTATGTGGTACTGAGATCCTATCTTAAGTGGAACATACAGATTTTACATGGTTGTTTTGCAGTTTTACAACACTATCTTATTTTTAAAAGCTCATCGAAAGCACTGCAAATATACTGCTTACAAGCCTCTGTCACATCTACATCCACATTTGCATCCACAGGTATTTCTCTGTATCATGCTCTTAAGCAATTCAGTCTTAGCAACCATTCATAAGTCTCAAATTTCTTTTACTATACCAGATCTGCTAAACTGGCTCCTGGGCTGACCATCGAGTCACATGATGCTGACTGTGCTAGCAAGTTCTTAGTCTTTTAAGATGACAGGATCCTTCATTCCTTTTGAAGGAGAGAGTGAGACAATGGATAAATAAAACAGAATGGTTTCAAAACAGCAAGCAGATGTGTCACTCACTCCAGCAACTCCATCCCCATCAAGCCTGCAGGTCAGCCAATACTCTCTTTGGCTATGAAGAACTAATAAAAGGAAAAACACATGAATACAAGCACATTCAGGTGCAACCCCTACACATCAACTCATCCAAAATTAATCAGCTGCTAACCTCATAACTTCTGAAATTTTCTGAGGAACTGGAATTCGTCAGTGGTCCCAGTTCCACAGAAGTTGATTGGGAGTGTAACTGAACTCACTGTCTTTTTTAAGGGTGGAATGGAAGGTGTGCATACCTGTGAATGTCTGCTACATTCAAGACTGGCAGTGGTGACTGGAGAACAAACAGAGACATCTACTTCATGGGTAAATACATGTGCAGGGTACATCACTCATAGAAGCCAGTGACGATGCTTTGCAATGCCCACTGAATAACCAAACCAAAAGCAGCAACTGGGCATGTACATGCAAATGACAGACCTAAAACTAGAAAAAAACCCAACCTCACTGTGAATGATGCCATAATTTTCAGCAAATGACTCATCAGAAGGGTAACACATTTATCTTAGGGCTCTAGAATGAATGGTTCACTTGTGTGACTGGAGGTGGTGAGATTTGGTGAGCAGCTGTGGATCCATAGCAAAAAAAAAAAAAAAAACAACTTTGCATTTCAGGTCCCTTTCATCCCATGGGCTGACCTACATTGACTGAAACAAGGGTGAAATGGAAATTACCCCCTTACAATAACTGGGCACCTGACTCCCCCTAAGGGTTTATAGTTGCTTTAGGTCTCTCACTCAGATGGGAATGAATGTGTCAGTGGTGTGGTCAAAAAGGGGTAAAGAGAAACTATATCCAGTTAAATTACCGATGCTAGAACCATATACAGAAACCATAAGAATACTTGTTGTGGGGGTAAAGAATTTTATTTTACACCTGCTTCAAGGTCATGGCTATAGTCTTGCAACTGCCAGCCCAATCTGATTTTTGCCAACAGAAACATCTGTCACTTAGTGGATCTAGCAGAACTTCTACATGTATAACCTGAAAAAAAAAAAGAATTTGGCATGTTTCATGGTTACTTTAGTTTTCTGACTGAAGGCCAGATTTGCCTTAAACTGTTGTAAATATCTGATGATATTATACCTTTCTTGTGGAATATTTTGCTCACAAGTTTATGAGAGACATGTGGTCATACTATTCCTAAAGTCAGAGGCTTACCTAGGGTGGGGCAAAGTGGGCGGCTGCCCCAGCCACAAGATGTCACGTGGCGTGATCCTAAACTAGGGTTACCACCTGTCCCACTTTGCGAGGGACAGTCCCTTTTTGGGCAGTTGTGTCCTGCAAAAAACTTGTTAAAATGGCAAATGTCCTATAAGAACAAAATTATTTCCTATATTTTATGTAATAGTTGCATAAAACAGTTATTCTGTATCTGAAACACCTAAATGTTATAAGAAACAGAAAAGCAACTAAAATGTTACAAGAATAAGCTTTTATTTAGGCAAAGAAGTGAAGTTCTGTCCTTTGTACTGGTGTGGGTATGTTTTGGCCTGTCAAATCTGACGTTTGTACCAAAAATGTCCCACTCTGGGCATTTGAAAAGCTGGCACCCTATCCTAAACACTGGCATTCAGGTTTGGAATAACAATGTTGCATTGGCTAAAGTACTTCAGTGCTGAGTGCATGGCCTAGTGGAGAACCAGTATGCTACATAAATGCATGTAATGCATTTTCTTTCAGGGCTAAAGTTTCCATGTTGCTGTAAAAAGCCACTCGTTGGATTAGTTATTCCTCAGCTTAGGGAAGAGGGGTTCAGATTGGAGAGAATGGACCTGACTTGCTTTTTGGGTGAAGAGTGCCAAAATATGATATGGCTTTGGTGGGACCTCTTTGTAGTCATTGCACATGCTAGCCCTACACTCTCCTTATTATGTAATTAATATGGCAGCTGTTATAGCCCATGTATTGCTTTACAGTGTAACGGCTAACAAAGAATTAAAAACAAATATCAGTTACACACAGCAAAAAATAAACATTAACATTAACAAACACTTGTAATGAATTGTAGGTCAGCACTGAGTACACACACTCTAACTTTTGAATAAATACCTGCAAAGTCTTGAGGTATCGGGAGGCCTTCATAATACAATGACAGAGTGTAGGGTTAATACCCTTTGCGCTGACTTACATTCTAAGGTAAAAAACATTCCTTTCCACTTTCAGGAGAGCACACTTACAGTAAGGGGGATAAATATATAATAAATGAAATAAAAAGGAAATGTCACTTCATGCTATTTTCTTGCCACATTACTCACTGGTGCTTATGGTTGGTTATTCATATGTGAGATTTGATGAAAGGAGATGATTTCACAAAGGCATCCTTCTTAGTAAAAACCTTCTTCAGTGATATCCTCTCCTTGGAGGTCTACTTAAGACATCCAGGAGCTTGAGGGTCAATTTGTTCTTTATCTTCTAAAACTAAAACATCATAGCTGTCTTAACTTATACCGGAAATAACTGACATACACAAATCTTCCAGGGAAAAGACACAGAGTGGGGTGTAACACTTAATAGCAACAACAAGTTAGTTGACAGACATTTCATCAAACACACAGTCACACACAGACAGACAGACAGAAAGGCACACACACACACACACACACACACACACACACACACACACACACACACACACACACACACACACACACACACACACACAAAATGCTGACTGAGCATACACATCAACTAGTTTGCTCATAGGTTCAAATATAAGTACTAGGCTAGCTGCCCCTGCAGGCCATTTTATGCCTCATCAAATTTTCCTTTTTATGTTCAAATTAACCTATCCCATTTTGATAGAGACTGGCCTTATCTTCAAAAAACACACACATACCTACACCCTAATAACCCAGCACTTAACATCCATGAATTCAGACACATCAAAACACACAAAAATATACAGTTCGCATAGGGCAAGACCCCAGAATCAAAGGAGGTAACTCCCTTTCCCCTCTAAAAAATTAACTATAACAAACTCAGTGATTACATTTTTCTTGGGTTAATCATTGCTCATGACACACAGCAGCTGAAAAGTACAGTTTTGTACCTACCATAAATGTAGATGTTCGAGTGCTAATACAGCTGCAGTAATCACAGATGGGTTTTCTGCCGTCAGGCGGGTCCTCGGTCGGCCTAATTCCAAAGTCTATGTCCGGCGTCGGTTGTTGTCGCTTTCTTTCCTGACGTCAGTGAGGCAGGGGTATATAAGACACAGCCGACGCCATTTTCTTCAGTCTTTCTTGCCCCAGATGTCAGGTGCCCCCAGAAGGAAGGCAATACATAAATTATATTTATATACATGCAATGCAATATAATCAAAAATCAGTAGTTGCAAGCAAATATACCATAGAAGGATAAGTTGTATGAAGAGGGGTTAGGCCCTAGGCCTTTACCAAGAGGGGAAGGAGGGAGGGAAAACTGTACTGCAGCTGTATTAGCACTCGAACATCTACATTTATGGTAGGTACAAAACTGTACTATGTTCATCGTGCATACAGCTGCAGTAATCACAGATGGGTAGAATCCCAAAGCTACGCACAGGGTGGTAGGCACTAGGTGGAACTGGGATGAGCCAGAATGCCCTGCAACACAGCAGTGGCAAAGCCTGCTCTAGTTTTGGAATATAAAGGCAGGTGGTAGTATTTTGTGAAGGTATGCACAGAACTCCAAGTGGCTGCCTCCAAAATATCTTTGGTAGGAACTCCTCTGAGGAAGGCTGTAGAGGTAGCTGTGGCCCTGGTGGAGTGGGATCTGATGCCTGTAGGGACAGATTTTCCATGATAGGAGTAACAAAACCGTATGCAGTGGCCTATCCATTTTGAAATTGTCTGTTTGGTAACTGGCTTCCCTTGAGCTCCTAAAGCATAGGACACAAAAAGTTGTTCTGATTTCCTGAAAGGCTTTGTCCTGTCCAAATAATAACGTAGCTGTCTATGGATGTCTAAGGAGTGTAGCAGCCTTTCCCCTTTATTTTGAGGATTGGGGTAAAAGGTAGGTAAGTGTATGGCTTGATTTAAAGCTACCCTGGATACCACTTTAGGCATAAATGACGGGTTGGTTCGAAGGGAAACCCTGTCCTGATGGAAGATGAGAAAGGGCTGCACAGCCATGAGGGCTTGCAGTTCCGAAACCCTATGAGCTGAGGTAATGGCCAGAAGGAAAGCTGTTTTCCAGGACAAATATTGCAAGTCTGTTGAGGCAGCTGGTTCAAAGGGAGGCAATGTTAATTTTTCTAGAATGTAATTAAGATCCCAGGCTGGCATTGGTTGTTTCCTTGGTGGTCTTATATTCTTAGCCCCTCTGAGGAACTGTCTTAAGAGTGGGTGAGAGAATAAGGGTGGATCAGTGTTGAATTCTGCAGAAATGGCTGAGGCATGGATTTTTATGGATGAAAATGAAAGTCCACTATTCAGCAGCTCAGCTAGATACTGTAATACCTGAGGCAAATTCAGTTTTCTAGGGTCCTGGCCTTTTTTCTCATTCCAAGAGCAAAACTGTTTCCATTTTGCGGAGTAAGCCTTTCTAGTAGATGGCCTTCTGGCCTCCAAAATGACATCCTGCACCTCTTTGGGGAGTAGGGTCTGTTGTGGTGTTAAGGAATTTTCCATGCAGCGAGATTGTGTGTTTTCAGCTGACTGTGAAGAGTTTTGTAGCTGTGCTGAGTCAGCAGAAGAGGCATTAGAGGTAGGGACCAGGGAGGAGTATAGAGGTAGGCTCCTCAGGAGTGGGTACCAGTGTTGTCTTGGCCAGTCTGGAGCAATCAGTATCATCTTCGGTCTGTCTGCTCTTGCTTTCAAGAGCACCTTGGGCAGAAGAGGCAGAGGTGGGAAAGCGTAAACTGTCCATGCTGTTCAACTGAATGAAAGGGCGTCCTCTCTCCAGGCCTTTGGATGAAAGGTCCTTGAACAGAACTTTTCCAATTGATGATTCCTGTGGGAGGAAAAGAGATCTATGTCTGGCCTCCCCCATGCTTGGATTATCTTTGTAAACACTTGAGGATGCAACTTCCATTCGTGTGGATCTGTCATATTTCTGCTTAGATTGTCTGCCAGCGTGTTTTCCAAACCTGGCAAGTACTGTGCTTGAAGTTCGATTTGCCATTCCAGAGCCAAGTTCCAAAGTGTCATGGCTAGTCTGCACAGGGGGTATGAATGTGTTCCTCCTTGTTTGTTTATGTACCACATTACTGTGGTGTTGTCTGTTCTTATCAATAATTGTCCTGGATGCAGGAGGTCCTTGAAAGCTGTAATTGCATTTATCACTGCTAGCATTTCTTTTTGATTGATGTGAAGGTGCTTTTCCTTTTGGGACCATTTGCCCTGAATGCACCTGTCTGTCATGTGCGCCCCCCAGGCGTAATCTGAGGCATCTGTTGTGATGACTTGATTTGCTTGAGGCTTGCAGAATGGGAGACCTGTGTTTGTTTGACATGCTTGGGCCCACCATAGAAATTCCTTTTGCAAACATGGAATTATTGGTATTATTGTTTCCAAACTGTGGCTGTGTTGAGACCATAGGTTTTTTAGGTACCATTGAAGTTTCCTCATATGCAACTTTGCACATGGGATTAAAAGAATGCAAGATGCCATGAAGCCCAGAGCCTGCAGGATTTTCCTTACAGTAAGCCTGGTACAATTTGCTAGTATTTTGAAGTACTGAGTTTGTTGCCCCTGTTTTTCTGGCGTAAGATAGGCCATCTGGGTGTTTGTGTCCAAGTTGGCACCCAGGAAAGTTATTTTCTGAGATGGTGTTAGCCTGGATTTTTCTTTGTTGACTGTGTATCCCAGAGAATTCAGTAACCGTGTTACATAAGCCAGATGTTCCAGAAGTATGTGCTTGCTGTCCGCTTGGATCAGGCAGTCATCCAAATAAGGGTAAATTTGTATCCCTTGAAGTCTGCAGTAGGCAATTACTGATGCCAGGAATTTCGTGAATACTCTGGGTGCAGTAGATAAGCCAAAGGGCAATGCAGAGAATTGATAGTGGATTGAATCTGCAAGAAATCTGAGGTATCTTCTGCAGCTTTGTCTGATTGGGACATGCAGGTATGCCTCCTTGAAGTCCAATGTTACCAGCCAAAACTCCTTGCCCAGCATGGGAAGAAGCTGCTGTAATGTGAGCATCTTGAATTTTGGTACGAGTAAGAATGTGTTTAGGATGGATAAATCCAAAATGGGTCTCCAGTCGGTTCCTTTCCTTGGTACCAGAAATAGCCTGGAATAAAAACCTTGACCTTGTTCGTGAGTAGGTACCTCTTGAATAGCTTTCATGTCTATGAGCTTTGAAATTTGTAGTTGTGCCTCTGCCCTTTGATTGTGTGGCAGGTTTGGCATGCCTCTCATTTTTGGAAGAGTGTGAAAATGAAATCTGTAGCCTCTGTTTATAACGTCCAGGATCCATTTGTCTGTTGTGACAATATGCCAATTTCTTGTAAATAATGCCAGCTTTCCTCCCAAGGGTGCTGCCAGCTGAGACTTGCTTGGCATGGAAAGGAGGAAGTCATTGGGTTTGTTTCCTGTATTGTTGTGCACTGTCTTCGCCACCTCTTGGTGCTGGCGTTTGCCATTGCCTGCCTCTATATAATCCTTGTGATTGTCCTCTGCCCCTTGTGCGCCTGTATCTACCTCTTTGGGGCTTGTCCTTGGCTGGAAAGGACCAGTTTTTAGAAGGCCAATTTCTGATAAAACGTGGTGGTTGAACCTGTAGAAAAGCTTTGACAGTTTGCATAGATTTGGCTTTTTCTTCCATTTTCCGTAGTATCTCCTCAGCATTAGTACCAAATAGCACATCCTTTTGTAAAGGAGCATCTAGTAGTTTAGCTTTCACATGATCAGGCAAGATTTGTTCCCTAAGCCAGGCATGTCTACGAATGACTGATCCTGTAACAGCAGCTCTACTTGAGGCCTCTAGGGCATCATAGCCACATTGTAAGATGTGTTTACCCACTTGTTCTGCACTATGCATCATATCCTGCAACTCCTTCAAATCTGGTTGTTCAGGTTGAGACATTTTATTTCTTAATTGTGATAACAGAAACTGCTGATATTTAAGCATATGCAACTGACAATTTAAGGCCCTCAATGGAAAAGGAAGATGAGGGTCTAAAGACACCATGGGTGGAAGTGGACCTGTCCACATTAGGAGGCTCAACGCTCACAGTGGCTTCGGTGGTTGTAGTCTGGGTAAAGGCCGAGGTACCTGCGGTCTTGGTTACAGAAGACACCGCCAAAGAAGTGTCGTCGGTAGTCAGGGACTGCATAGGCATCTCGCTGAGAACCAGACCATGTGTAGCCGGTTTTGGCGTGGTGTCGGTGGAGACCGCGGACCTCTCGTGTCGGTCCTTGTCCTTGCGTTTTTTGGACAAAACGGTAGTCGGAGTCTCCGACGACATTTTATAATCAAAGGCTGTACCAAAATAGTGTTGGGCGAACTCCGCCCGATGCTTAATAGTGCGTTTATTGAAAGTAGCGCAAAAGCGACAGCCCGAGATGTCGTGGTCTGGGCCTAAACAAGGTATGCAGAGGGAATGGAAATCCTTATGCGGTATTTGCTTCCCACAAGAAATACAATTGTTAACTTTTTCTGACATCGGTCTGAGACAAGAAAAATTTCCCCAACGGGGTACTTAGCTTTAAAGAAGACTTCGGTTTCCAATTAATCGTAAATTCAGGAGCTGGCCGACCGGCACTTGCGAACTGCTTCTGCTTCGGGCACCGCGCGGCAAAAAAGACTGAAGAAAATGGCGTCGGCTGTGTCTTATATACCCCTGCCTCACTGACGTCAGGAAAGAAAGTGACAACAACCGACGCCGGACCTAGACTTTGGAATTCAGCCGACCGAGGACCCACCTGATGGCAGAAAACCCATCTGTGATTACTGCAGCTGTATGCACGATGAACATCACACATCTCACACATCATCCTCACAAATCCCCACTTGACCAGCTCATTCAACAGCATGAGCACATACAAACATACACACACACACACACACACACACACACACACACACACACACACACACACACACACACACACACACACACACACACACACACTCATGCACCCTCATATGCACATGCCACTTTACAACCACTGTACAAACTCCCAAAAATTACTCCAGACAAATCCCCAGCAGTACTCACACAAACACACAAGCATGCACGTGCACGCACATACACACACACACACACACACACACACACACACACACACACACACACACACACACACAGATACACACAAACACACATACAAACATGAAATACCACTTAGTCCCCAACATCTCAAGCACTCAAAGTTAGAACCCAGACAGCCCGACACCCTACCTATTCACCACACAGCAAGCCTTTACACACTCAAGGAATTTACCTCTCATATCCTTTAGCAAGCACACATTCAAACTCACTGACAGACACACATGCAGACTTGAAATAAAAATGAAACTTAATATATGTAAAGATTCCTTCACTTACAAGCATCTACACGTGCACACAGTGGTGATGGACATGTATACTTTATCAGAATACATGATCAGTGAAAGATTGCTTTTAAATAGTGAATTCTGACAAGTTGCCACTTGACTACCAGTGACCAAAAACTGAGGACTGACCTTTGTAGTTTGATGGTAGAAACTGTTAGGGCCAATGAGTTGCTTCAAAGATTAATCATTAGGCAATTCTAGAAATTGCCAGGGAGCATTTTTAGCGTCATGTAAAGTATTTCCTCTGTACTGCAGTGATTCAGTTGGACAGATCCAGCTGCTTATAAGCTGTTTTTTTGTTAACCCTCATATCTGATGTGGTCAAGGAGATCTTGCATTAGCCAATTGGCAGGTTGCCTATATAAGCTGTGAAGGCTGAAAAGAGTATGTCTGTGTATAACATGCACCTAGGTCAAAGATTCTTGGGAAAAACTGTCAATTTAGTATGTGAACAATGACAATTCTATAATGGCAAAAAAGGACTGAAGGAGGTAACATCTCCAAAACTTGCAGAGTATTAGACCGGCTGAGCATTTGGTGAGCAAGCAGCTGGTTGCAGTCATATGACAAGATCCAGATTTAGACAGAAGTTAAGAGAACCGAGGTGAAGATGACACAGTCAATCTGAGTAAGAAATGAGCAGGCCGAGTAATGACCAGCATATTCAGGATTCTGGTTTGCCAAGAATGACAACAATATTAAACTGATGTTACAACTGAACAGAAACAATAAACTCTGGTAATACATTAGTGTCAGAGCTACAGCTTGCAGCTAAATGAAACAGACTGCATATGAACTGATTCATATTTCAGATGAAAAATGCACTAAAGTCATTGTTTTGTGTAGCCAGATTGTTTTTAGTTAACTGAAACAACATGACACAAAGGTTTACCTCCTATGATAACATTTACAAATGAAGTTAGACAGTATTATGAGTAATGTTTTACTTTTCTCAGTGTTATGTGATCATTTCAAATCAGTATATAAATACAGCTACTGTCTCTGGGAGTTGGTATATACATAACTTATGCAACCACTTTATCACCATTTCTCATTTACAAATGCACAGTGTACAGGCTCAAGAACATCAGTTATAGATTGTTATATAATATTTTCTACCAGTTTATTCATTTACTGACATATAATTACTAGAAAAATCTGACTAGGTTGGAGTCTACTTTCAGTGGAGGCCTGGGGAAAAAAGCTCCAAAGTATTAAAAAACATTTTCAGAACAATAATTTTACAATCTTCAAAAATAATACAAATCATCTACAGTTTAAATAATTATTCCAAATCAGAGATAATATGAAAACATTGGTTAACAGATATACGTTATATGACAATAATTTAATATTTAGAGAAATTTTAGCCAGTTTATAGAGAAATTAAAGGTAAGTTAGAATAACACAAACAGGAATTACAATATGAAGTGAGAGGAAAAGCAGGCTTATGTATATTTAGTGAAAAAGCCAGGGGAGTAAAATTGATAGAATTAAGTGAGTGAAGAATGCAGAATAAGGAAATGAAAGTTATAAATAAGCACTTTTTCATATTTAGTTTATCCTGGTGTTAAGCAAGAACAGAACCAATTTTTGCCAGGAAGTCTTTCAGAATGGTTTTGAGGGATGGGAGGGAGGGTGTTGACCTGGTGGATAGAGGTAAGGAGTTCTAGGACTTAGCAACATGTTATGAGTACAGACAATACCTAGCAGATTTAATAGGTTTGTGGACAGAGAGAAGGTTTTGGTCATTTGACTGAAACAAAAGTGGATGCAAACATAAAACCCCCTTCCATTATATGCAGACTTTATTAAAAGGCAGAGGGCTGTGGTGAAAGCAAAGCAGTCATAATATTAACCTCCAGCCTATGCTGGTGGTTAAAGGGATAAAGCACTGCTTACAGCCCAGGAGAGCTAAGTTCAATTCTCAGCTTGGGAGCTTAGTAGATGGTGGGAGGGTATCACTGCAAGGCATACTGGTGTGTTGATCTCTCTGTTGGAGGCTACACATATGATGGTGCTTAGCACTGCCCGAGAGTGGAGACCAGCTGACATGAAGCCATTTGTGAAAGCGAGAAGCTGGACAAAGTTGATGTCTGCTGCACATTCCAGCATGGGCTTTCACTGTGTGCAAAGGGTAGGAAAGTCAACAAAAAACACTCATCAGTAGCAGGAACACTGCACCAACTGCATTGATCTCCTCACCAGCCCCAGAAATGAGTCAGAGAAAGTCTGCGTGGCTGAGTAAGGAAGGTTCACTACACCTACTTGGTAAGGAGATGCTCTTGGGACAGCTGATAGTCAAGCTGCAGGGGAGGGAAATAAACTGGCTTAAAAATAACATTCTGCTTTGGGCACAGGAAATGTGAGCGTTTAAGATTGGGATTAAGTAAGACAATTATTTCTAGCTTTTTCCTCATAAGAAAATCAACTCTGAGTAAAAGGAATGGTATTAGACATTATTTCTCAGAGCTCAGTCTATTTAAATAAGTAACCCTTGAAAAATGCTGATACCATACACAAAGTATGATTGAGATATTTTTAAACATTGTGTGCGTTTTTTTTAACTGGGAAAATAGCATACATTCCATGTTTTTTTTTCCAGTGATAAGCTTTATTTTAATAGTCATTCACAGTAGAAAAGACAATTTCGTATTTTACCAACAGAGGCCGTTTTGCAAGTCTGGGAAGTTTAATATGGTTTAACATAACTACTTGACAGCAGCACTTTAGAGCAGTTAATTTAAAGTTTTCTTATATTTTTATATTTAATAATATAATCAATAAAAAATATCTGTATTTTGCTATTATGCTTAACACACTATCAGTACAACTGGATTATTATAACAAAAGTAAAAATTGAATAGGATAATATATCAGGGTATCTGCAGAAAGACTGAATGACATGCACCTCAGCCATAAACCCTTTTTTTCCAGGTGATGTCTTCACAGGAGACAACTGGTTTGATTTGCATGAAGTATTGGATTCACAACTGATGCCAAAAGCCTTTTGCTATTACTATTTCAAGATTTCTGACATGCTCAGTCTATAGATGATGAAATGGTTATAACATCTTATTCTGATGTTAGATAGTAACTATACAATGACTTTAAGATTTGGATCTTTAAAAATGAAGGCCGCTTTGAAAGAATTCTGTAGCACAGTGAATTATAAAAGACAAAGAAAACCAACAAACTCTGCACACAACCATTAAAAAAACAACAACAAAAAAAATAAAACAAAAAATGGTCAAGTCATGTACTTTAAAACTAAAAATTTAAATACTAAAACACACATGGTAAGCACTTTCATTCTTTGCATAGAACTTCAACAGACTGATGTAGTTCTGCGTAAAGAAAGAAAGTGCTTACTGTGTGTATTTTAGTATTTAAATTAGTTTTAGTTTTAAAGTACATGGTTTGACAGTGAATTATAAGTACTATTCATTTTGATGAAAGTTCAGAAAAAGAAGTCCTTACACATATACACAGACACACGCACACACACACGTGCACACACACACACACACACACACACACACACACACACACACACACACACACACACACACACACACACACAAATCAGTATAGCAACCCTCATTCACATATCAAGCAAACTGAAAAC
The DNA here is from genome assembly GCF_019279795.1 of Protopterus annectens. Taxonomy (NCBI): domain Eukaryota; kingdom Metazoa; phylum Chordata; order Ceratodontiformes; family Protopteridae; genus Protopterus; species Protopterus annectens. Next base: position 229,682,022 of record NC_056731.1, read on the forward strand.
GGTGGCTGGGGAAGTAGCCTAAAACTGGCCTAAATGATTTATTTTACTCAGCAAAAGAAATATATTCTCAAGAAACCCAAGCATATGTCAATGCTAAATATTCTCTTGCACTTGTGCTAACGTATGTCCTACAAAGATAACATGAGTAGTTACTAGCATATTTAATCGACTCATCCTTCAGAAAGCCACAACCTGATTACACTATTCAAATAAAGTTGTATCTAAAAGGCAGTTCTGCTGAAACCTCAGCAAATGAAATATTTTCACTGAAGCCTAAGTTAAAAGCCATACAAGCAAAATAAGTATGACATTTCATTGACATTTCGTTAATTTTAATTGAAAGTGTGAGTGCACACTCAATTTTACAGAATGGTAGTTTTTTTTTTTCCTGAAATGCACTTGGTCGAAGAAACTTGCAAAGAGTGTATGACAATTTTATTAAATTACTGATAAGCTGTCTGATACTTGTAATTATTTTCATGTGTACTACTGCCATTACAGTGAAATGGAAGAGATGTTTTCATTCTTTGCTGATAAAAACAAAGATTGCAGTAAAGTAATTAACCTTAATAATAACAGCAGCAAATATCATACCAGTTAAGAAAGGGGGGGGGGGGGGGCAGACAGACATGCATTAAAATCATGAAATTAAAACATATTGAATATGTTTTTAATTTTGAGTTTTCTAACTGAGTAGGTTCCAGTAGTCTCCTAGTCGGGTCTATATTAAAACAGCAAATGATCAAAACATCGAACGCTGTTATATCGACCCCTTAAAGTCGAAAACTAAAATGAGGAAACAACCAGAACAGCGGTTTCTTTACCAGGGAAAGAAATCGCTGTTCTCCAAAAATAAATAAATAAATAATAAAACACACTAAACACTATTTTAAGTGGGGGGCTTCACCCACCACACCCCCCTACTTAAATATACCAATTCCAAGATCGCACTAGAGTGGAGGAAATGGCACAACTGGACAGCCAGCCCAGCGATTTCTTTCCTTGGGAAAGAAATCGCTGTTCTGGTTGTTCGTTCTTTTTAGTTTTTGACTTTAAGGGGTCAATATAACAGCGTTCGATCTTTTGATCATTCACTGTTATAAAGTAGAACCTCAGAGTCATACCTCTCAGCTGTCCAGAGTTTTCTAGAATGTGTGACTCATATTTTTGATTTTTTTCTCATAAAATCTGTGGTTTTCACGAAAATCATTGAGGAGTGATGACAGACATTTGAATTTCAGACTTCAGGTCATTCAGAAAATGCAGACACACAAACCTTTTATTCCACAACTTTCTGAGTTTATAAGACTGTTATTTAAAATTTGTCCCTATTTTTGAGCCTTTTCTCCCAATTATTTTTGTCTTTGTCCAGATTTCTTGTGCTAAGAGGTTGAGAGGTATGCTCATAGTCCATTTTCAGGAGAGACCCAAGGTGATATTTACATTTACAAGTAGAAACTGCTGTTCTGTAGGGAGACCCTTTTAGCTGGCTCTATTGAGGCAGGATGTCTACTGCTATGTGGAGGAACAGTAACTACGGCGATGAGAATATCTAAAGATGTGGGGAAGTGTCTCAGTTCTGTTACTGACAGTGTGGTGTTCTCTAAAAATGTACTTTATAAAGGACAGTAAGTACAACAGAGAATTAAGTTTCAAATAAGGATACTTGGACAGGGCTACACAGTAGCAGCAGTTAATATTTGTAACTCAGCACTTGGTTCTCTAGTTTGGTTCTTGGCTGGGGTGCTTTATGTGGGGAACCTAAATGTCCTCCCACTGCAACTCTGGGTACTTGCTGGATAATTAATTTCCTCTTAAATCCCAAACAGGTTCTATAGGTGAACTAGCAGTAATCCAAACTGCCTGTTGGGTGTGTGTACTATGCAATGGATAGGTGTTCCACTCAAGATTCGACTATGTGCATTGTTTTTATTGTTTGTTAGGATATTCTCCCACTCTCCCACAACCCTGATCTGGAATAAACACATAATCACAGAATGAATGAAGGGATCAATGAATGAAAAAAATATTGTAAGCAAAGCAACTGTTTTAGTTTGGCCAGCAATTGAAGAACATCTAGAGGTGAAGACATCAGATAATTAAAGCAAGTGAATGTGGTGATAGAAAAGCTATTTCAAAGGAAGGGTAAAATGCAATAAACCACACCTGTGAATCTCTGTAGACATCAGAAGTTGCGAGCAATTCTACAAGGATTGTGATTTAGTTCTTTAATTAACAAGATGACTGGAAGTAGTGTAACATACAGCCCAAAATGAATTGTGTGTCCTATTTATTCAAAGGCACAATTTCGATCCATAGCAGTAGCTTATGGAATTGAAATCTATTGGAGGATGACATTGTGCAGAATAGAAATATTTGCATGGAATATGTACAGAAGTGCCAAGACAGTTTTTCTACACAACAGGTAAAGAAAACTTTCAAGACTTTTAATGCAAAGGGTTGCAGTGGTGAAACCAACAGACCTTTAAAGTGACACTTCAGACAAACACATTAAAGAGTAAATATGAGGAGTTTTGTGACACACGCGTTGTTTATACTGTTTTCTATGTTTCTGGTTAAAAGACCTTTGAGGTAATGTTTTGATGAAGATTTATAAGCAAAAATGGTTTGCATTTAATTTTGGAACAAGCTGCACTGCTTTATTATTTAATTTATTTTACATTTGTTAACCGGGAAAGTCCGACTTGGAATGAGCCAATTTTCAACAGAAGCCAGACAAGAAGTGCCCCAGTGGGGGAAACCCACACAAATACATGCAAACTCCACACAAAAGGCACCCAGTCAAAAATCGAACCACAGAATGTCTTGCTGTGAGGTGACAACACTAACTGCTGCACCACTGCACCATCCATTACATATCATTTAAGCGATCGTATCGCTTTATATATATCAGTGGCTTCTGATTTTTGACTTTTTTCCAAATAGCATAGGATCATAGGAAGTTACTAGGCTATTGGCCTTGAGGGCCTTAAAAGCCTAGCCAAGAATTTAGCCCATATTCTGACAAGTCAGCACCTGATGCCCCAGTCCAGCAGGGACACAGGTGGAATCCCAGGGGTGTATTTTCTGTTCTCCATTCAGTTATGTAGGTTGCACTTAAAAAGAGTTAATGAGGTACTCTGCTTGATGTGGAGAGGGAATCTATTCCACAGAAGGGGAAGTCGCTGACACACAAATCTGTTCCGCCAGCAAGTCCTATTGATGTCACAGACCAAGTTGAGGTCGCTCGTGATGGATTACTCAAGTGGAGCTTGACTTGCGGATATGCAGCTATCCCATCAAGGAGGTGTCAGAAATTGCTTTGTATGCCAGATGGAGGTTACCTCTGAGGAGTCTGTATGAGACTGAGTAGAGGGTCAGGGCTTTTAACCTATCTATTAAGGGTAGATGTTTGAGGCCCTGGATTCTCCTAGTGAGAAACCTCTGTGGTCTCCCCAGCTGCTGCATGCGCTTTATGAGGTACATGCTGAAAGGAACTTTGTACTCAATAATGGGTCTTATAAGGGAAGAATACAGGGATTTTATAATCTCCTTGTCCCTGGATGAGATACCCTTCCTAATGAGGTGGACTAAATAGAAAGCTTTCCATACAATGGAGGCAATATGGCGGTCAAAAGTCAGTTTGCTATCACCCTAGGTGCCCAAGTCCCTCGTGACTGATTGTGTGCTTAGGACCTTGTTATTAATGTGATAATTTATGGGGATATCACTCTCACCCAAGGGGATGATGATGGCATTCAGTTTGAGGCCATGTTTCTGGCACCTGTCATTTGTTTGGGTGAGACCCTCTTGGGTGTCCACATCACTAGGGGAATTGATGACAGTGCCCAGCTTGAGTCATCTGCAAACTTGGTCAGCTATAGCCCACTGGTATTGTGTTGCACTTCAGAAAAGTATATCCCAAACAACAAAGGCCACAAGAACGATCCCTGGGGTACACCGCTCATAATGGGTCTACTGCTTGAGGTGGCTTCACTTATTTTGACTAGGTGGGTTCTATCAGTGAGCCACTTTTCTACCCATCTGGTAACACATGGATTGATGCCTAGTTGAGAGAGTTTATCTATTATACCTGAGTGGGGAATAGTATCAAAGGCTTTGGCCAGGTCAAGGTAGACGGTGTGCATCGTCTTACCCTCATCTATGGTTTTGGTGACTGTCTCAAAAAAGTCGACCACATTTAACAGGCATTAAGTAACCAAGCCCAATAGTGAAAAGTGACACAGCAAGAAAAAAAACACTGCTCCAAAGCCACAAAATGGTATTTTAATGAACAAATGTAAATGCTTTCATTTCCGGTGCTACAGAAACATCATCAGACAAACAGATACACTACCTCACATCCTTTAATTACCATAAAAACATCAATTCCTTAAGGGATGAACCTCACATCCTTGAGGGGGTGGGGCCCAAGTGCAAGGCATGTTATACAACATCTTATGCAACATCTCACTTTCTCAGAAAGGTGGCGCCAAAATGCAAGCTGCAAAGTTCCAAAACATTGTGTTACCTTCATAAAATCCTAGTGCATTTGGAGTACTAGAAGCTAAAAAACATATATACAAACACAAATGTCAATAATAAAATTGCATTGGTTGCTTTGCATACTAAAAAATGCATGTAATTTCATAATAAAAATCAAACAATACCTGCTTTCAACTTTAAAATAAGTTTGATTGATATGTACTCATTAAGCCCTGGGGGGGGGGGGGGGTAGTGGCATTTAAGAGAACTTGTCAATACAGTTCCCTTTTCTCCACTAAGGCCTCCCAGTATGTCACCCCCTCTGTCTAGTACTCCCACCTTTTCCAAAATAACAAATACAAATTTCTTAAAACCAGGACACGTGGTGGAATGTTTATAAAGTGCATTACTTGTGTTGTTGCTCTTAATAGCATAAAGATGCTGATAAAGTCTTATATGCAAGGGGCCATTAGATTTGCCAATATAAAAAGCAGAACAAGTGGCACAAAAACTGATATAAAAAACCTCCATGATGTTACAGTCATATTTACCTTTAACAGTAAGCAAGAATAGGCAACCTTGAACAAGGAAACTACTAACTTTCAGGCTATACCCACATTGTCGGCAGGCCCCACATTTTTTCATTCCACACCTATTGGTGTGGCCATTCATTTGTTGCTTGTTGGTTTTGAAAATACCCTTAAAGTGTTTCTTATTTTTATAAACGAATTTGGGTTCTACCTACCCAAAAGTCCCAATAATCCAAAAAATATTTTCTTAATCGTGTCCTGTAATAAATAAATACCTGTATTGTATTGCAAAACAAATACTTGTGACAAGTTATGCCGATCATGTTGAGTGTTAGTTACTTGACCATCAAGATTAATAGAATTGGTACCCACATCATTGTTGCATAAAAGGGGCTTATGTCTAACATCCCTGTTTTCCATAACATAATCAATAGTGCTATCCAAAAAATCACTGGGATAACCCCTTTCGAGGAACATACTAACCAATTTTGCAACCTCTACTTTGAGCACTTTACGATCTGAAACCAACCTACATAGCCTGATTAACTGACCTTTCACTAAATTTTTCTTTTGCCAGATCGGATACTGACTAGAGAAATGTAAGTAGGCATTAGAAAAGTTTGGTTTCCTATATATATATATATATATATATATATATATATATATATATATATATATATATATAGATTAGATTCATATCTGAAATTCTCCAAATTCTTATAGAGTCACATCCAAAAAGTCTATTGAGTTATTATGATAGTGATGAATAAACTCCAAGAAATCAGTAGCGTGGGTAAGAAAGTCCATACAATTGTCCAAGTCTTCCAAACTTCATTTCCACAAAATAAAAATATTGTCCAAAAATATCAGATACAAACACAACATAGGTGCAAATACTGAATTTAAAGCAAAATTAGTTTCCCAAAACCATAGGACCATATTGGCAAAGACGGGGGCACAATCGGCTCCCATTGCAATGCCCATATGGTGTTTGTAGTACTCCCCTTTGAAGTATACACAGTTGTTTGTCAGGAAAAGTTCCATATAAGACTAATTTCACTATTGGACAAATTAGAGCCTTTAACCAGAGCCTGGCAGAACCAGTCCAGTCCTTCATCATGGGAAATAACTGAAAAAGGTCCTTTACATCAATGGTCACCAGTAGGGCATTAGGCAAAAAAGGACACCCTGAAATCAAGTTCAAAAAGTGCCATAAATCTTTTAAGATGAGACTTTTGTTCATAAAACATTTTTAATTTAATATCAACAAACTTTGCCAATGGTTCAGTCTTTGAATCTGCTCGTGCCACTATAGGTCACAATGGATGGTCAGTAACTGACTTATGAATCTAGGGAATACCGAACATTCCTGGGATTTTAGGCTTGCAAACAGTCAGAAATTCGATTACGTGAAGAGGTAGATCAAATGTAATAAATATGTCTTCCAAAATGAGGTCTATACTATGATAAGTAAAGTTCATCTCATTTTGTGATACCTTAACAAAAAATCAACCATTTTGTAAAAATTCCAGCATCTTTGAGGAGTACAAAATTCTGTCCATGTTGACAACACCCCCTGCTTTGTCTGGTTTCATAATTCATATGCTGGAATCATTGGCAAGTCTATGCATAAGTTCCCTCCCTTCACTAGAAAGGTTGTGGAAAGTACAGTTGTGTACACCAACCATAAATGTAGATGTTCGAGTGTCTTCACTGTTGCAGTCATGACTGTAGGGTTCTCCCCTGCCGGCAGGCAGCCCTCGGTCGGCCAGAATCCCAAAGTCTGGGTCCGGCGTCAGCTGTTCAACCCTGCTCCCTGATGTCAGAGCGCCGGGAGTATAAAGCTGACAGCCGACGCCATCTTCTCCAGTTTTTCTTGCCCCAGATGTCAGGAGTCCCAAAATAAAAAAGGTCCCAAAACCTTTGCAAATACACCTCAGAAGAATGGTGAAAAAAGGAGCCACACAAAAGTAAAATAAAGAGGGGACAGGAGGGAGGGAAACCCAGACTGCAACAGTGAAGACACTCGAACATCTACATTTATGGCAGGTGTACACAACTGTACTATGTTCATCGTGTTTCACTGTTGCAGTCATGACTGTAGGGTAGAATCCCAAAGCTGAAAGAAAGGGAGGTGGTCATAAAGAAGGAGGGGCGGCTAAAAGGCCCTGCAAGACTGCAGAGGCAAAGCCTGCCCTAGACTTAGAGTAGAGAGGCAAATTGTAGTGCTTAGAGAAAGTATGCACTGAACTCCAAGTTGCAGCTTCCAAAATGTCCTTGGAAGGAATTCCCCTGAGGAAGGCTGCAGAAGTGGCAGCAGCTCTGGTGGAATGAGTCCGAATGCTCCCTGGGATTTGCTTTCCATGGTGTGAATAACAAAATCTGATTCCATAAGCAATCCATTTAGAAATGGTTTGTTTAGAAATGGCTTTACCTTGGGAACTTGAAGCATAAGAAACAAACAATTGTTCTGATTTTCTGATGTCTTTGGTTCTGTTCAGATAAAAACGTAGCTGTCGATGTACATCCAAGGAATGTAAGATCCTTTCCCCTTTATTTTGAGGAGTGGGGAAAAAGGTTGGCAAGTGGATAGTATGATTTAAAGCCACTTTGGAAACCACCTTAGGCATGAAGGTCGGATTAGTCCTCAAAGATACCCTGTCTTGATGGAAAATAATATAAGGTTCCACCGCCATAAGAGCTTGTAACTCTGAAACTCTCCTGGCAGAGGTTAGTGCCAACAGGATAGCCATCTTCCAAGATAAAAACTTGATGTCAGCAGAAGCGGCAGGCTCAAAAGGAGGCAAGGTTAGTTTTTCCAAAACATAATTGAGATCCCAAGCAGGAATAGCAGGAGATCTAGGAGGTCTTAAGTTCTTAGCTCCTCTGAGGGACTGTCTCATGAGCTGGTGGGAAAAGATGGGAGGGTCTGAATTATAATGAGCAGAAATAGCAGAAGCATGGATCTTAATGGAAGAGAAAGAGAGACCCTTATGTAAGAGATCCATCAAGTAAAGTAGAATTAAAGTAATGTTAGGAAGAAGAGGATCAGAATCCTGAGCCTGCATCTAAGAACAAAATCTTTTCCATTTTCCTGCATAAGATTTCCTAGTGCTAGGACGTCTGGCTTCTAAAATGACATCCATAACCTGCTTGGGTAGGAAAGAAGAAATCAAAGGCCCTGGATTAACCAGGCCACCAGGCTGAGAGTTCTGACATGAGAGTGTAGAACCTGACCCTGATGTTGGGACAGAAGGTTCGGAGACTGAGGTAAAATCCAAGGGGGCTCCAGGCATAGGTTTATTAGAGTTGGATACCAAAACTGCCGAGGCCAATTCGGAGCCAACAAGATTATCATCTTGGGTTTGTCCTGTTTTATCTTCAATAAAACTCGTGGAAGAAGAGGTAGAGGCAGAAAGGCATATCCCGAGAGGTTCCTCCAACTGAATGACAGGGCATCCACTTTCCAAGCCTCTCTGTAGAATGTCCTGGTGCAAAAACTCTGTAGCTGATGATTTAGATGAGATGCAAAAAGATCTATGTGAGGACATCCCCATACTGCTGTTAGCATCCTGAATATTTTGGTGTTCAGCATCCACTCGTATGGATCCAAAAGGTTCCTGCTCAAACTGTCTGCCAGTAAGTTTTATTTCCCTGGTAGAAACTGAGCTTGAAGATCCAAATTGCAAGCTAGAGCTGTGTTCCATAAATCCATGGCTAGTCTGCAAAGGGGGTAGGAATGAGATCCCCCTTGCTTGTTTATGTACCACATAACTGTGGTGTTGTCTGTCCGTATTAGTAGTTGTCCTGGTTGTATGAGATTCCTGAAGGCCAATAGAGCTTTCTGAACGGCTAACATTTCCTTTAAGTTGATATGCAGGTGCTTCTGATCCTTTGTCCAAAGGCCCTGCAGACAATTTCCCAGAAAATGGGCTCCCCAAGCATAATCCGAGGCATCCATGGTTAGAATCTGAGAGGCAGGAGGTAGATGGAAGGGCTTCCCTTTGTTTAGAGCACATACCCTGGACCACCATAAAAATTCCTTTTGAAGGCAAGGAAGGACAGGAATCAGTATGTCCAAACTGTGGTAATGTTGAGACCATACACTTTTTAAGTACCACTGTATTTTCCTCATGTGTAGTCTTGCATATGGTACGAGAAGAATGCAGGAGGCCATGTAACCCAAAGCCTGCAGGAATTCCCTTGCAGATAGATGGGTTAGAGTTGCCAAGGCTTTGAAAGTTGATGCCAGCTGTAATTGTTTTTTGGATGTCAGAAATGCCATCTGGGTTGTAGTGTTTAGAAGAGCACCCAGAAAAGTTATCTGTTGTGATGGTGTCAAATTTGACTTTTTTATGTTTACAGAGAATCCCAGGAATTTGAGGAGGTTTTGTACAAAGTCTAGATGCTGGAGTAAGACATCCTTGCTGTCTGCCTGAATTAGACAATCGTCCAGATAAGGGTAAATTTGAATTCCCTTGAGTCTGCAGTAAGCTACTACTGGAGCCAGGCATTTTGTGAAGACCCTGGGCGCAGTAGACAATCCAAAGGGCAGCGCAGAGAATTGAAAGTGCCTTGATCCGGCTTTGAACCTGAGGTATTTTCTGTGATCCTGCCTGATGGGAATGTGTAAATATGCCTCCTTTAAATCCAAAGTCACCATCCATGCATCTTTGGACAGCATTGGAAGTAACTGCTGTAGAGTAAGCATTTTGAATTTTGGAATCTCTAGAAAAGTGTTCAAGACCGACAGATCCAGAATGGGTCTCCATGAATTTTGCTTTCTTGGGAATAGAAACAGCCTTGAGTAAAACCCTTTTCCCATCTCTGAAAGAGGCAACAGTTCTATGGCATTCATAGCCAAAAGAGCCTCCACCTGGTTTAAGGCCTGCGTCCATTGATGTTTTGGAAGGTCTGGCCATCCGCTTGGCCTTGGCAAAGTATGAAAATGGAATTTGTAACCTCTTAAAATCACATCCAAAACCCATTTGTCCTGGGTTATTTGAGCCCAATTTTGGTAAAAAAGAGAGAGTTTTCCTCCGAGAGGGGCTTCCAGGCAAGACGTTCCTGCAGCCCAACAGATGGAGTCATTGAGTTTGTTTCCTTTGAGACTGTGGCCTGTCCTCTCCTCTCCTAGGGGTAGAAGCAGTCCATTGCCTTGGTCTATAAGCAGCCTGTGTTTGAGGCCTCCCTCTGGAGCATCTATATCTACCCATTTGAGGCCTGTCTGAAGAGGGAAAGGACCAGTTTTTTGATGGCCAATTCCTGCTAAATCTAGGAGGCTGTACTTGTAAGAAATCTTTAACTGTTTGCATGGATTTCGCCTTATCCTCCATCTTTTTAATCACCTCTTCAGCTTTAGATCCAAACAAAACATTATGCTGAACAGGAGCATCCAATAATTTAGCCTTAACTTGTTCAGGTAAATTTTGTTCCTTTAGCCATGCATGTCTTCTAATGACTGTTCCAGAGGCCGCAGTCCTACAAGAAGCCTCCAAGGCATCAAATCCACAGTGTAAAACATGCTTCCCAACTTGTTCAGTGGCATGCAATAAATCATGTAATTCCTTATCCTCTGCACAGGCAGAAATGGAAGTAAATTTCTGTTTTAGGACAGACAAGAGAAATTGCTGATATTTAAGCATATGAGACTGACAGTTCAAAGCCCTAATGGACAAAGTAGCAGAAGTGTACACCTTTTTGCCCCATCTTTCCAAGGCTCGAGAATCCTTTTCAGTAGGAATAGGATTTTTGGCAGTAGCGGCCTTAACACCCTTAGGACCCTGAGAAATGGTTTCAGGGTCAGCAGTAGGATTCTTGTATAAAAACTGATGGGAGTCAGGAACCCTGTAGTACCTATCAGGCTTAACAGGAGCAGGAGGAAAAGAATCAGGGGTTAAATTAGCCTCCGAAAAAGCATCATCCACAATATCCAAAACAGGAGGAATAGCCAGGGGTCTATGTTGGGGAAGAAGAAGAAAATCCCTCAGTCTTTTCTTGGATTCTGAATACTCCTGTCCCTCCCAGTGAAAATGTTCCCTCATTTCATGCAGAGTTTCCCCAAAAGAAAAATCCTCAGGAGGAGAAGCTGAAGGAATGGATTCTTCCGCATCAGAATCCTCATAAGGAGGAAAAGAATATTCCTGATCAGAAGAAGAAACTGAGGAAACAGAAGCCTGATCAGAGGAATCATAATAAGCATCCTGCCTTGTCCTTTTGTCTGGAGAGGGATGAGAACCCCTAATCATTGTAAGTAAATCCTCTGCCATCTTGAGTAACTGTTTCTGTGACTTGGGAGCCGGTTCAGAAGAGGCCTGTGTTGAAGTCTTTGATTTAGAAGGAGTCTTTGCCTTTGTCTTTGACTATGCCTTTACTTGAAGCTGAGTAGGCCTGAAAACCCCTTCGGAAGCCGGTACCTGCACAGCGGCTCCGGACCCATCTGAAGGAGCGTTGTCCGAAGGTCCTGCAACAGAGATATTTAAAAGCCTGGTTGGCTCCTCATGAGAGTCCGTTTCGGCTGTCGGTTCTGAAATGGCTGACGACAGGGGCTGCAAAAGCACCTCACTGACGACGGCCGAACCTGAAGCTGGCTCCACATGTGCGCTATCATCAGATTTGGACCTCGGAGGCCTGTCTTTATCCTTGCGACGCTTGTGAACTCCGGTAGATGGAAGCGTATCCGACGACATTTTGTAGTTAAAGCGTCTACCGAAGTAATGAAAAGCAAAATCGTACCTTCACTTAATTGTACGTTGATTGAATCTAGCACAAAACCGACAACTAGCTACGTCGTGGTCAGGGCCCAAGCAAGGAATACAGTAAGAATGAAAATCCTTATGAGGTATTTGCTTCCCACATGAAATACAATTATTAACTTTTTCTGACATCGGAGTGGAGCAAGAAAAAAGTTTCCCCAACGGGGTACTTAGCTTTGAGTGGAGAAGAAAGTCTTCGGACCGAAGTATGTAGAAATATTCGTCAGGAGTCAACCGACCGGCACTTGCGAACTGCTATCACCGCACGGCAAGAAAGACTGGAGAAGATGGCGTCGGCTGTCAGCTTTATACTCCCGGCGCTCTGACATCAGGGAGCAGGGTTGAACAGCCGACGCCGGACCCAGACTTTGGGATTCTGGCCGACCAAGGGCTGCCTGCCGGCAGGGGAGAACCCTGCAGTCATGACTGCAACAGTGAAACACGATGAACATCTTATACCTCCTATGGTTAGAATGCCAATCCCTGATGCTTTGCTCACATAATTGTTCAAAAAGATGTATACTTGGGATTAATGTGGGGTTGAAGGTACTAGATCTTCGCAGTAATGGAATATCAGACCCTTGCTCATCAGGAGGAAAAATACATTTAAGGTTCAATTTTCTGGTAAAAGGGTTAAGTTCTGTTACCACATTGATCAAATCAGGTTTGTTAGAGGGTACATATTTAAAACCATGTTAAAACAACAAACCAAACACAGGAGAAACAAGAAGTGATGAAAAATTGTAAATCTTACATCCCTGAAATTTGTATATGTTATCAGATGCGTCAATATGGTCATTACCATCAAATGTGTTGTCAACTACTAGTTCTGGTGGGTGTTTCCAATGAGAGTTCCAAAAAACCTGTGTTTTTGACCACCCCTACAGGTAGGGTGACCCCCCCCCCAAATTTAACAGGCATGGTCTCCCGTTGACAACACCAAATTGTGTGGGATCGAGTGTTTGGAGGTTGTCAACTTCCTTGTTAATGAGGTCCATGATAATCCATTCCACGGTCTTGCACATCAGGCTAGTTAGCCTGATGCAGCTATAATTTCCTGGATCGGTGAACGCTCCACCTTTATGCAAAGGGATGACAGTGGCTGTCCTCCACTCAGCTGGGATGAAGCTGGTACTCAGGCTTTGGTTGAATAGGGTGCCTACTGGTGCTGCAAGTTCCTGCCTGAGTTCATGTAGGATGCAGCCTGGGATGTTATCGGGTGCCATGGAGGCTGTATTTTTTGCCTCTGAGAGGACACTGATGACTTGCTCCCTAGAGATAAGAGGAATGGGGCAGGTGCTGAGGATGTCCTGATTTACTGATGGGGGGAACAGAGGGGTGAAGTTTTCAATTAACCTGTCTGGCAGCAGGTTGGCTATATCTATGGTGTTTGTGTATGTGGTGTCCTAGACCACCAGTTCTGAGCAGATCTGAGTGTTTCCTTTGAGATTGCGGACATATGTGAAGAAGGCCTTATGAATGTCTTTAGTAGATGTGGCCAGTTTGGACCCAAAGTTTGCTTTGAAGGATTTCAACTGTGCTCTTATTTGCTTACTCAGGCTAAGCAGAGATTGCTTCCAGTTAGACACCTGCTCCTTCTTGGTTCTGGACAGCAATTTTTTCCTTTTATTATAGAGTTTATTTATTGAAGATGTCCACCAGACAGGTTTACTCTTCCTTGAGGAGAAGGATTTTGCCCTGTTGGGTATTCCTGATTCCATGCAGCTATATAAATGCTCGTATAGTACTTTGGTGTAGGTTTGGACATTTGTGCCAATTCCTATGGAGGAGGTGGGGGCTATGAAGCTGTTTATACCTTCCCTCAGGAGGTTGTAATCAGCTTTGAAGAAGTTTTTTTGTTTGACCCTAGCTGGGGGGTGGGGGTCGGGGGAAATGTTGACTTCGAATGTGACTGCTTTGTGGTCAGATCTTACCAGGGAAGATGACACTGTAAGGATGCTGCAGTGGTTACTCATGTTAGTTAATACCAAGTCCAAGATATTATCACCTCTTGTGAGGATGTCAACCAGCTGGTCCAAGGCATTTGCATTTACGAAATCAGGGAATCTCTGGGCATTTGCGTTTTGGCATGAATGGATGACACAGACACTCAAGTATGATGGTTCCTTTCACTTTAGATACAGAGCACATATAAAGCTCTAATTTATTTACTAATTAATTATTTCATTTATTTTAACTGGATAAATTAACCCAGCCCTCGGATCCATTTCAGCAATGACCCAAGCTAAGACAGCAACGGTAAACACACTTACAACATTTCAGGACATTTTTAGAATAGCTTGTCTACCAACATACTTTTGGGAAGTGAGGAAAAAAACCTAAGCACTCATAAAAAACATGCTGATGACACAGTGAGAACCTGCAAGCTCTACAAAGACAGAAAGTGGAAGTAAAGCTGAACCCTGCACCCTAAAGATGTGAAGTGGACATCTACTACTGAAACACTAAGTTGCCCATATTTATTAGTCACTAGGTTGGTAAGAACCATTACAATGCTGAATGAATTGCAAAAAAAAGAAATGTTTTCTTGTTGCCTCACTATATAGCATGCAGTCCCTAAAATATTGGTGGCATACAATATATAATACACGTGACACAATGGTTAAGGTTAATGTGTTGAAGAGCTTAATTCCCTAGTTTGAACTTTGACTGGTATGCTTTATTTTCAGAATTTGCATGTTCACCCCATGTTTGGGTGAATATTTCCCAGTTTTAGTCAGTTTCCTCCTACATTCTAAAAACACGGTGGTAGATGGTGCAGTGATACCAAACAGATGTATATGTGTGACTGTCTGTGTTCTGAAGTGGCTTGGCATTCCATTTAGGATGGTTCCTTCAGAGCTGTAGCTGGCTCACCTGGTGTTGGTGTTACTCTCAGATCTAGCACTCCTCAAGTTGAGGAGCAAAAAAAGATCTGTTCTAAGTGTTCCTTCTCTGTTCTAAGTGTTCCTTCTTTCTTTCCTAAGGAGAAAAACACATTGAGTCCCACCATCACATCTACAGGAGGACAAAACAAGCTATTCTATTAAAAATATAATAAACTGCTGGCTACATTTATAGCAAACAAATTGCTACAAGCTTCAGTCCTCACCGCAGAACCAGTACAGGAATTAATTTCCATACTGGCATTCAGCAGTACTGCCCTACTGTCCAATTGAATCTGCCAATTGTGCCCCCTAACACCTTGGGTAGGGTGTCTGCCCCCTTCACCCCACCCTCGCTACTCTTCTGGGTGCCTTCCTTGCACCCATTACTTGCTATGCCATCCCCGGGCTCTTAATGAAAGTGAAGTGGATAGAGAATAGCACAGAAAATGGATGGGTGAATAAAGTAAACTTTTAACAGAGCAGCTATGAGAGGCAACTCTTGTTTCAACATATATCTTTGTATGTGCTCTTTTACTTGAAAAAGCTTCACATATATGATGTGCAAATGAATGTTTTCCTTGAAAAAGCCTTGATCTTTGAGACAGGTGATTAGATTGCAGTGCAGTTTTTGAATGGGGTAAATGTTTAGTAGGAATGAAAGCTTACAATCACTGTCCTAGAAGGAACTACAGAGGTTTGAAAATTACAGCCAAATACAGTCAGATATTACTTTTATTTTAGACATACTGATTGCCAATAATCATGAAAAACTACAAGCTATCATTCTTTTTTAGGAACTGTTAATAATAATCTCACAAAGATTTGGGGATGATATAATTTCAAAACTGATCAAAGCAAAACTGTTTTGTACCATTGACAGATGGGGGAGGTTATAGAGAATCTTTTGTAAAGCAGTTCTGGAAAAAAAATCAGATCTAGCATTAAACAAGATAGAACACAGGATAGGACTATTGTGTTTTACATGACTGTCTATTCAAAGTCTGCATCTCATGTTAAACACAGTCCAGAACTTTATTTTCTTCCAGCTTGTAGTCATAAATCTGTTATTCTAGATAGCTTTTTTAAACATCTGAAAACTTTATGGTCTAACCCTGAACTTGAGCTATAGTGGAAACCTAAACTAATAAAACATCTACAAACAGGCACACCTTAGTTGTAACACAGATGCTTAAGCACATTAAAGGTGCCCTTTACACCTTTTCAGTACATCTGACAGAATTACATACACAGATATTTTTAATTGTGGGCATAGTTCATCATGAAAGTATACATAACCAGGAAAATATCCAACACTGTTCAAACTTAGCTCATGTTTGGTTAATTAAGCAATGAACCAACTGTTGCATGAATACAGTCACTGTATTTGGCTTCCTTCTGTTTTCTGTCTTAAAGAACAACATTTGGAGGCTACAGCCATGAAGGCCAAAGTGTTCAGTATGCTGATAATCTTATACTCTTTAAATCTATATATAACCAAACATACACCGAGGTACCACACAATAGCGTCTTTAATTACACAAAAAATAAGAACAGTGGTGAGCGCTTTCACAAAACTAATTGCTTCATCAGACAAGAAAATAAAACACTTCATTGCTTATATACAGACATTGACTCAATCACTGATGTCATAGGTCAATTAAGGCATTAAAGCTATATAAAACTTATAAATGTATAAATGTAGAAAAAGCTACATATAGAGAAAACTGCATATAAAAGACACATATAAAATACTGCATGTAAATGCATATAAAAACGGCATACAAAAACTATATACAGAACTGTTGGTAAAAGACCTAAGTAATGTACATAGATATAAACTCCATAAATACTGTAGCTATAAAAACATAAAAGGATAAAAATCTAGATCTAGTAATAAAATCTATCTACAATATGTATGTATAACTAAAAGTAGTCTTTGTCTCTAAAATATGAATAAATAAAGTGTAATGGGTGTATGATGTGCCTAAAATTAAACATGTTTGAGGCGTCTTCCTTTCAAGAAAGGAACCAAGGAAGTAAAGCCATTAAGGCCTGGATATTTATCTGCATTCAATTTAATGATCCATCTCTGTTCACAGCTTTCAGTAAAATTTTCTATATCCCCTCCTCTGATGTTTTTATGTATGCGCTGTAGCACAAAAAACTTAAAAGAATGTGAATTATCTGTATTAATAATATGCTGGGTGAGTGCATTAGTGGGTTTCTTATTTTTGACATCATGAAGATGTTCTAGAATTCTGTCTTTAAGAAATCTATTTGTTTTACCCACATAAAACACCGAACATTTCTGACAAAAACAATAATAGACAACATCAGTGCTCTTGCAATCAGCATAAGTATTAAGCTGTAACTGAAAATGCTTGGTGGGGTGGACATAGGTATTTATACTGTAAATATAGGGGCAGGCACTGCATGACCTGCAAGGAAAAGAGCCCTAACGTGAAGAAGGGATGGCTTTCTTAGGCACATCCTTGTTACACAACTGCTTCTTGAGTGACATATTGTTCTTGAAACTGAATAGTGGATCTTTACAGGTAATAACCTGCAACTGTGGTACCTCTTGTAATAGGTGCCAGTGTTTCTTAATTATGTCAACATATTGGTTGACGTCACTCGCAAACTGTAACACTACTCTAAATTCATTATGTGGCCTAGAGTTTATGTTAGATGGATTATTACATGGAACTACCTCGTTGTTGTTAAAATGCATCAGATATAGTTTTATCAATTTCATCAGGTCAGTATCCCCTAGCTATAAACTCAAATTTTAAATTATTTAATGCTAGTAATGCATCCTCATCATCATCATGTAATCTTAATGTCCTATAAACTTGTCCTTTTAATACATTTCTCAGGATGTGCCTGGGATGCATACTGTCTTTATTCCTTTTTGATTGCAAAACAGACAGTTACTAAGGTTTCCTTAAGTCCTTGGTTTTATTTAGAAGATATGTAAATGATCTGTGTGCATCTTAAAGAATGGCATATCTTTACTAGCCTTTTTTCTGAGGTCAAGAAACAATGGCAACTGTATAGACTGGCTCAGGGTCATTTCCACAACTGCTTTAGCCATAAAAGAAGGGTTGGTATATAAATAGACCCTGTCCTTGTGTAAGACTAGGATTCCTTACACAGCAGGGCCTGTAACCCTAAAATTCTATTGGTTGATTTTACAGCCACTAAAAGGAATGTCTTCTTGATGAAAATTTTGAGCAGTGTCATTGTAGTTGGTTCAAAGGGGGCTTATGTCTATTTTCCTAGGACAAAGTGGAAGCCTAACAGTAGTCTGACTTCTTTGTCGGGTTGTATGATGTAAAGTACCCCTCTTCAGAAACAGTTTTACTACAATAGACAAGCTAGAAGGTCCACAGATATGCAGGCTGAAATTACCTACAATTGTATCTTCACTAAGACAAAGACAAATCATGTTGCAAATAATTCTAACAGCTATTACAGAATTACCATTTCTGCTACTAAAATGGGTTCCTGATTCTTCCTTTGGTATCACATGGAGAATCTATTCCACTTCACTAAGTAGGTTCTCCTCACTGTAAGTCTTATAGCTTTGTTTATATATTTTTAAAACATATTTATTAAACATGCCATTTTTTAAAAAATGACATAGATACATACATACACAGTAACAGAAAATAAACCATAACAGCATGTCCTTTGGTATTTTTATGCAGAATACATGTATTTTTTTTACAATTTTATTTAATCTAAGATTACATAATTCCTGCCATCCCTGAAAATTTCTCTCCTCCTGAACATTATTCTGCATGTATTGTTCCCACAAATTCCATACATTTTTTATGTAATTTTCCTCTTCCCTTTTTTATAGATCTCACCCCCATTCCTTTATCTCATTTACAATATTCAGTACTCCAGTTAGAGCATGTTTAGACTTTGAGTTCTATTTTCTAGTAGTTGCTTTGTATGCCAGTATCATTTAACTTGGTAAAACCTTACTTCATATCCCAGTGCATAAAGAGTAGAAAGAACAAATTATATAAGTATATGCAGGATTCAGTGCACTAGGGATACCTTGAGTTGTGACAACAGATCCACACACAGAGAGAATGTAGAGTTTTTCCTTTGCTGTCTTTCAGGAATTAGAACCAATGCTCCTTCAGACAAAAAGGTACTATTAATTAATAGAACTGCTGGCCTCTTTTCCCTTACTTACTTCATCATCCTGGCGAAATGGGTAATCAAAGGATAAGCAGAGAGAAATATACTTACCCAGTTATAGGAGAAGGCATCCCCTTCCAAAGCATTGTCTAGTGCTCTACTGAGTATTTATGTAAATGTCTGCGGTTCTGCGAAAAATAGGTCTGTCACTGGAACATCCCACCTGTGAACCATTTTCAGAAAGAAGACTAGAGATATCTCTTATGCTTGCATGGCCAGCCGGCAATAAGTTCTCCCTGTTTATGAGCATTACTGTGGGTCCATGATCAACTAGTGAAGACTAGGAGGTTGTTGGTTAAACTGGATAATTTTACACATGCAAGTGGACCTACCTCAGCACAGTATGTTTTTTTTTTTTATTGAAGTGTACAATCCAGAAATTTTGGAGAAACGAAGGTCCAACTACACTACATATGAGATAAGGCTAAAGACAAAATTATACACCTTTAAAATGAAATATTGCTGTGTCAGGAGATGGCACTGTGATTTTGAGTGGTGACAAACTGAGCTTGAAAGGGAAAACAATATACTGAATAAGTCACTGTGAAGAGATTGAGATGAAATCACAAAATCTTTAAATACATTTTTGGGTATTATGCTCCAGGTCAATGAGTTTATTTATTTATTTTATTTTTATTTTATTTTACATTTGTTTACCGGGATAGTCCGACTGGATACATGTCCATTTTCAGTGGAGGCCTGGGGAAAAAAGCTCCAAACAGACAAACTTACATAGATTACACAAGAAATTAGATAACATTAGAAAATATAAAACAAAATGATTATGTACAATGGTTTAGTAGTGTTCCCTAGTAGGGACTCACAATTCTCATGGACAGACACTGTTAAAACCAAGAGATGTCAGATTGGATATAGAGCTTGGTGACGTAGTTGCATGTTATGATATTTACAGATTATGCTTTAGTTTATAACTTAATCAGGGTTGGTACATGGGTAAAGCCAGTTCAATATGAGATACTGTTTGAGGTTTTCTTTGAAGAGACTTTTGGAGGACTGTAGGGTTATATAGTTTGGCAACGAACTCCAGGTTTTGCCAACAAAGTTGGCAAACAGGGATTCACCAGCAAAGTTATTAGCTTTGTGGGTTTGGACCAATAGTTTGCCGGCTGACCATCAGGTTGCTATATGGCTTAATAATATTTATAAGTGAGGGGTTATCCTCAGGGTGGTACAGAATTTTGTGCGCTATTAAGAGCTGATTGAATTGAATTAAGCTGGGCAGTTCTAGCCACTCTAGTTGTTTCAGCTTCTGGCAGTGGTGGGTTCTATAGGTGGAGACAGTGGCGAATCTGGCAATATGGTTGTAACTATGGGACAGCTTACCTAGTTCAGATTTGTTGAGCTTTGAGAGTACAGAAAAAAGCAAAATGGTATGTAGGTGCATAAAAGACCAAGAACCAAAAAAAACGCACCAAAAGGACCATAGGATGTTTCACTTAATGTAATACAAAATAAAAAAAATCCACAATTCATTATGTTAAGTGCTTTCATCAAAGATTTGACTTCATCAAAACAACAAATGCAACTGCATCTCAACATTTAAATACTCCCCACTCAATAACCAATTAATCTACAAGTTAATAAATCAATTAGTTGAAGTACTATTTTTTAAAAAGACATGAATAATTCAAACCTCTATAAAATATTAAAAAACATTTTTACATGACACTACATAAAAATAAAATGCATATATACTCATTATATTAAACAATCCTGATGTTAAATGCTTCATCTGTGTCAAACCTTTTTATTCCATAAAAATGTTGCAAGACAAATGTACATATATGTGAAAAAGTGATACACTCAGTACCAACACATGCCTTATACCCAAGTAATTTTATTTGCTTTTTCCTTTAACACTGGGGAAATGGATAAATGGTCATTTAAACACAGGGGGGAGTTAGCAGCCACCCCAAGCTGCCACATTAGTTCTTTTTTATACAAATAGTTTTTCCAATCCCCTCCCCTCACATCCAGGTTGACCACATCCACAATACCAAACTTAAACCCTGTGTGTCCCATACAGTTAAACTATGTCAGTAAAGGGCATTTGTCTCCTTCTTGTTCTTAATTTCATACAAATGCTCATATATCCTGCACTTAAAAGCCCTCTCCATTTTCCCAATTTAGAAACGTGAACAGGTATTACATAATGCAACATAAACTATCTTGTTAGTGTGACAGTTCCCTTTTCTAGAATATATGACACTGTCTATCCTATTTTTAATGTTACAGATGAAACCTGCAAGATATACCCACATTGGGAACACTGTCCACATGGTTTAGTATTTTCCCCAGTGTGGGACTGACCCACTCTATACTTTTCTAAAGTTAACTTTATATTACTACTGACTTTCATGGAAAAAATAGGTTTCTCACCAACCTTCCTATATACTTCGCTGTTGATCTTAAATATACCCCAATTTGTATATAAAATTACTTAATTCTATTAGATAGGGGACTATATTGAATAATACATGCCTGATTAAAGTTCTTCATCTCTGTGTTGAGAGGAGAATCATTATCCAATTCATCTGTAGTGATTCCTGATCCATGACCAAGTTCATCCTTCCTGTCCCCAGTCCTAGTATTCCCTCTACTTAACAGGGGTTTATATTTCTTCCCCCATTCATCAAAAATCTCTTTTATGATGGGTTCAACTATATGGGGTGGGTATCCTCTTTCAAAAAACATGGTCTTCAATAGATCAAGTCCTCCCTCTCAGAGGACATTCCAGCCACTCTAATAGCCTGATCCTTCACTATGCTTTTTTTTCTGTTTTTGAGGATGATGGCTATGGCAGTGTAGATAACCATTACAAAAGGTGGACTTACAATACACATTGGATTTGAACCCACATAGGGTCTTAGAAATCTTCACATCCAAGTAACTGATTTTTTATTCCTTGACCTCATAAGTAAACCTTATAAAGTTGGTAGTACTGTTTAAATACTCAATGAAGTGGGGTATATCTTCCTGTTTCCCCTTCCGCAAGATAAAAATATCATCCAAGAATCTTAGATATTTTAATATGTCTGCCTGGAATCTAGTATTGAAGATATACTGCACTTCCCTACCCCAACAAAACCAAATTAGCATATAGGGGTGCACATCTGCTCCCATGACAACTCCTCTTGTTTGTTGATAGTACTCACCCTCAAAAAAATATATAGTTGTTGACTAAAACATGTTACATAATTTCACAAACAAGTTGAAGTTCCCAGGGTCCAAATTAGAGCATGCTTGTAAAATGAAATTCCATCCCCTCCACTCTGGGGATGCATGTAAATAGATCCTGGACATCAATGGATAAGAATATAATCTCCTCAGATCACAGTTCTTGCTTTAACTGTACTAGGAAATCCCAAGAGTTTTTAAGAATGTGTGGTATATCCTCCAAAACATGTTGGCAGGTTTTATCCACAAACACTACCATGTTATGTGTTTTAGACCCACTTGCTGCCACAATGGGTCTGAAAGGTGGAGAAACTATACTTTTATGGATTTTGGGTATACCAAAAAAAGACAGGGATCTTAGGATGAGTGTTAACTAAAAAGTTATATATTTCTAGAGTAATTCTCTGTTCCAAAAGATATTCCTCAAGATAGCTGTCTATATGCTGATGAGCAATATGTATCTGGTTTCTAGATACCTGAAGATAATTATTTTTATCAAATAGCATGTCCTGCATGGTACTGATGTAATCATCAGTGTTAAACACAATTCCACCCCCTTTATCTGGGGCCATGATCGTAAGAGTGCTATCACCTCTCAACTCTTTCATTAAAATTCTTTCTTGAGTATTCAAATTTGAGAAAAACTTCTTTTCCTCTGCCCAAAAACCATACATTTCCTCCTTTACTACTTTTTCAAAAGTATTTACCAGGGGATGCAAGGGTGGATTATACATGCTGTTTTACCTGATACCAACTTTTTTATATAAAGCTGTAAGCCCATTGTGGGCCTCAGGAAACAAAACCTGGAAGTTTAATTTTCTAGTATTCAGATGTATATCTACCATAACATCAGCAAGGTCTAGAACTTGGGTAGGAACAAATTTAAACCCCTTAGAAAATAAAGTAAAAAATTCCTCCTTGATCTCTTTAGATGTATAATTGTAAATGTTAAATCCACAAATTGAATGAACAATTTGGGTTTCATCCACACTCAATAAAATTCTCTGCCCCACCCCCAGTTGCCAAATCCTTTCCATGGATTTCCCCTGGTTGTAAGAATCTTTCCTTTCCATATTGCTGTTGGCTATCCTTTTTGAGCATCTGGGCACTGGAAAATCCCCCATTTTGGGGCCGCTATTATTTTCTGTGTCCCTATATCCTCCACCCCTATCATCACTTTCATATACGTCACCCTGTATCAAATCTTCATTAACCATCTCATCCCCCATGTCTATTGTTCTCTTTTCCGAATAAATTTTATTAGTGGGGTATAGTTCGTGCAATTCATACTGACACATATCTTGATTTAATTGTCTTTTTTTCTTGTGAAAGTGTATCTTACACTTGTTCTCTACTCTGTTTATCACTTTAGCATACAATCCCTCATACTGTTTAAACAAAAGGTCCTAAAGTATACTGTTGTTCGTCTCATCCAACTCCTTTTCCAATTTTATTTTCATTTGCTCTTGATAAAATACTACCTTTTCCAATAGATCAAAACCCCACTTGTCAAACAAGTTGACAAAATCACTAACCATTTCTGTATCATAATACAGGCCAAAAGGGAATTTAAACACATGTAGACCTTGCGGTACAATTTTCAAATGACTGCACTTTGTAAAATACATAGTTTCAGTGGCGAATCTGGCAATATGGCTGTAGCTATGTGACAGCTTACCTAGTTTGGATGTGCTGAGCTTTGAGAGTACAGGCGAGGCATATAAAAGAAGTGTGACCAGGCGATTGCAGTCCAAGACAGTGGGTTTAAAAATATCTTGTTTCTATACAGTGATACAAGCTTCTTACTGATGGTCTGCATGGTTTTGTTGACCTGTAAGTCAAATTTGAGATTATTGTCTATGATAATCCCTAGAAGTTTGGTGTGTTGATCTGGAGAGATAGGGATACTATTCTTAGATGTCACAGAGAATGAAAGTGTGGCAGCTCTACTAGTGGGGGTGAAGAGAAGAAGTTTAGTTTTATTGGGGTTCAGCAGTACACGTTGGTTGGTGAGCCAGTTCTCAATAGTGTTAAATGTATTTTGGGTTAGGATTTGCAGTTCGGATGGGGGGGTGGCAGAGCAGATCAGAGTGGAATCATCTGCATACTGAATAAAGGTAGTTTTAGGGATAGCAGTGTGAAGGTTGTTGATAAAAATAGAGAAGAGTAGTGGACCTAGTATGGAGCCTTGCGGGACACCAAGTGTGAGAGGTAGCTAGCTGGAGAGTTTGCCCTGCCATAGTACTGCCTGTTGTCCACCAGTTAGGTAGGACTGGAACCACTGGATTGTGTGCTTATTGAGGGAAATAGATTTTAGAGAAAGAATGAGAAGTTTATGGTTGACCATGTCAAAGGGTTTTAATAGGTCAAGAAGGAGGGCGGAGGATAGCCTATTGTCATTCCTGTTTTGATTTATGGCATTAGTAAAGGAAAGGGGAGGGTGAGGTGGTGCTGTGGTATGACCTGAAACCATGCTGGGAGTTGGATAGTAAGTTATTCTGTGTAAGGTATTGCATTAGTTGCTTGTGTACACATTTCTCCATTATTTTGGCTAGTGGGGAAAGAATGGCAATGGGTCTATAGTTGGATATGTCTGTAGAACTACCACCTTTATAGAGTGGGATGATGTGGGATATTTTACAGAGGGAGGGGATAGAGCTTTCGGATAAGGTTCTGTTGGTAAGAATAGATATGCAATGGCATCTGCAGCTATTTGTAGGTACTCTGTAGGGAGGAGGTCAGCAGTGAAGGTGGTAGGTTTTAGTTGTTTTTATAAGTGTTTTGATAAAACTAGTGGATATCAGTTGGAAGATAAATTGGGGGTGATTAGTGGGTAGATTAGGGGTGTGGTTAAGTTTGTGGGTATTAGCTGATTTGCTAGGGATTGGATTGTTTCAGTGATAAAGTTATTATAAGCACCAGCTTTGGTCTCTGGAGAACTATAGGTGTGGTTAACCAGGGCCGGGGTGGTAGAATGACCTGGATGAAGTAGTTGATTTAAGCCTGCCTAGTACTTTTAAGAGTTGTTTTGGGGTTTTTGTAGGAGATTTTGGTAGAAGCTTTTTTTATCTAGTAAAATAGATTTTTTTTGTATCATTCTTGAGTTGACGATATTTTAGATGGTCAAGTGGGGCTTTAGTTGTTCTCCAGCTGGCCCAGGCTCTGTTTCCAGTTTTGATTTTAGATTTGGTATCTTTTGTGAGCTATAGTGCTGTGTTTGATCTAGATTTTATTGTATGTGCTGGAGCATGGGAATCAAGGATACTTAGGAATTTAGTGTTAAAGTGAGCTATAGCCTCTTCTAATAGTAGATTTTTTTTAGTTTTGACCAGTCAACTGCTTTTAGTTTGTTTAGTAATATATCAGTGTCAAAGTTTTTACTGTTGCTAAGGGTTTTATATTTGGTCTGGTGAGGGTTTCCTACTTTATGTTTTATGATATAGGTTAGTAAATGGTCACTAAGGTCATCGGGGAGAGTGCCAGCTGCGTATAGTTGGGGTTGGTTATCAGAGCAATAACCCACGGTTGGGTGTGGGTAATGCTGGATTTACTCACAGTTGGCATGATTTTGTCACGAGGGCAAAGCCAGAGTGACCAAACAAAGCCAACCATGGGTAAATCCAGCATTACCCACACCCAACCATGGGTTACTGCTATTATACAATGATGTTAGTTTTGTGTTGTGTTCTGTTTGTGCTGTTGTTATTTAGGTTTTTGTTTGCTTTACTTTGTATTCTCCCACTTTTTGTGAGATAAAATAGTCCACACGTTGGTGTAATTAGCCACAGCCCCTCTGTTTTGTCTTGAACTTTTTTGGAATTCTGATTCTGTAAATATCTTGACATAGACTTAACTTAGTAATGCAGTACAATGAGTATTCTGCAGTGATTTTTTCTTCACCTTCATCATTTTAGAATGCAGGGTCAATTTAGAACCATGCCACCATCAGATGTCTTTCATTTATTACAGACTTGATGGCATGGCAAGGTGAGGTTTCTATAAATATTATTGGTCAGGGACTTCACAAGTGCTTCTGCTGAGGGAGATACATGATCTCCTATGTTGAAGCAAATTGTTTATTGTAAGGAGGTGCCAAAGTGAAGCAGTAAAATAAATGTAACAGCACTTATAATGGGAAGCACAGACAGAAGAAATGTAATATGATTACTTCCCAATATAGAATGTATAATTAGACAGCACAACCTCACATAATGAGAAAAGCAAAATGTAATTCATTCATACTACAGTTAGAGCTCCTGTATATCATGTGGGTGTTACCTTACTTTCCTGTCAATGTGCCTACTTCCTTTGTGGTATTTCCTCTTTTGTAAAGATAGCAGAATCATTATCAGGTTGGATAAGGCTGGATAAGGTTGGATAAGGTTACTTATTGCAGGTGGAGCATCTCTTTGTTGTATTCAGTGGGTGTCCTGTTTTGTAGCTTACTTTTAGTAGAGGGCCTACTCTGTTAATTTTTGTCCTTTTTATTACAGCTGTCTTATGCTGTGCTACACCGGGGTCTGCTTTTGTAGATTTGGATGAATTGTGAGTACTTGTGCTATGCATGAAGAAACCCTCTCACGGACAACAAAGCAATAATTTTTAAGTAAAAATAGAAAGTGGTACTTACATTTTTTCGCAATGACATTTTGAACAGGAGAAACTGCTATATGACTTGAAAATACCCATTGTTCCTATTTGAAATGTGGTTAGGATAATATGTAAATACCACAGAAACTACACAGTGTAAGAAACTTCTCGGTGTGGAAGATTTTCAGTCCATATATTTTTAGTTAATCACTGTATATTAATCAGATCAGATAACAGTAGTAGAAGTAGCGAACTTAAACTCGTCTTATGTCAAAACAAAACAAAAGATAATAACAAAAAATATATAATTGTACAGCATTACTAAGTATTCGAAAGTAATCCAAGCAAGGCAGGCAGTCTGTTTCCAGTTGAAACTCCTTTATTAAGTACACAGACAAGCGATCCAAGTAAAACAAAAATAGTGTAATAATGTCCTCACAAGCTTTCTAAATATATATATATACTTTTTATCAGGCATGGGAATGGTTTATTGTGCTGTAAAACAAAGTGTTATTGGTACACGTTACATTCACATCCCTTCCCCTATCAGTGTGACATTCGAGCTGGTCCTGCCCTACTTAGTAGCTGTCATAATAATGTATAACCCTTATGTACTTTAAATAAAATGTATAATGATGTGGTACCTCTTATTTAACCAGATTATTAAGTCTGTGATTTTATCCAAGACAATATAACACATGGCTGGAAATATATCAACCTTAGTTCATTTGACAATCAAAAAATATATATAAATATATACATATACATTTTGCATGTAAAAATCAATTTCTATTTTCATAACCTATTGTTAACAAAGATTGCTTTCGTCCTTCTAGACTTCTTCAGGTCTGTGTACAAGAACCCTAAAAACAATCTATAAAAATATATATAATTGTATAATTAGTATTGTTATTACACGTCATTTTGAATAAAGTGGAAAAAATAACCAAAAAAAAATAAAAATAAGAACAAAATGTACATATGATGATGAAAACAAAATATACACTTACATTTCAACTGATTTAAAATGGTATTTAAAACCAAATTGTAGAATAAAATACAATAAAATACAATTAGTTATGTAAACAATCTGGTAATTTTCTAAGTTCCAGTGCACATTTAATTGAACAGTAGTAGTTTAGTCCAGGTTTCCTAAAAGAGTTCAGCTTTAATTGCCACATGAGTTCATGTTTCTCCAGAATATTCCAGACCACCCATGTCTATGCAATCCAGGATCTGGAACGTAAAACCTGTGTGTCTTTTATGAAGAGAAAGGTGTTTGGCTAGTGCATTATTTTTACATCCAGAGTGGATTTCTGACAGATGACATGAAATCCTACGCTTGAGTTTATTTACAGTCTTGCCCACATAGAATGCATCACATTCATTGCACTGTGCCATGTAAATTACTTTTGTAGTGTTACAGTCACCCCCTGCACTGGTTTTAATGATCTTCTTTTAATAAGGGCAATAAAAACTATCACCTTGCTGTATAAATATACAAAATGTACAATTAGTTTCACATCTTTTAGTTCTTTTCTCATATGATCTAGGTTTAAATTCAACAAAACTTCTAATGTTCCTGGCCTTCCTATAAACAAATGATGGGGCTTCACTTAAGATGTTAATCAGAAAAGGGTTTCCTGTAACAATGTCCCAGTTTTCTTCAATAATATTTTTGATACTGTGATAATCCAAAGTGTATGTCAGGATGCAGCTATTTTTGCATTTGTTATTCTCTGTGGAATTAATATGGCAATTAAAGCTGAACTCTTTTAGGAAGCCTGGACTAAACTACTACTGTTCAATTAAAAGTGCTCTGGAACTTAGAAAATTGCCACATTGTTTACATAACTAATTGTATTTTATTTTATTTTATTCTACAAATTGGTTTTAAATACCATTTTAAATCAGTTGAAACTTAAGTGTATATTTTGTTTCCATCATCATACATAACATTTTTTTTTATTTTTATTTTTTTCTGGTTATTTTTCCACTTTATTCAAAATGATGTGTAATAACAATACTAACTAATTATACAATTATATATATTTTTATAGATTGTTTTTAGGGTTCTTGTACACAGACCTGAAGAAGTCTAGAAGGATGAAAGCAATCTTTGTTAACAATAGGTTATGAAAATAGAAATGGATTTTTACATGCAAAATGTATATGTATATATTTATATATATTTTTTTGATTGCCAAATGAACTAAGGTTGATATATTTCCAGCCATGTAGTATATTGCCTTGGATAAAATCACAGACTTAATAATCTACTTAATAATCTGGTTAAATAAGAGGTACCACATCATTATAAATTTTATTTAAAGTACATAAGGGTTATATATTATTATGACAGCTACTAAGTAGGGCAGGACCAGTACGAATGTCATACTGATAGCGGAAGGGATGTAAATTTAACATGTGTACCAATAACACTTTGTTTTACAGCACAATAAACCACTCCCACCCATGCCTGATCAAAAGTATATATATACTTTTTGTTTTACTTGGATCGCTTGTCTGTATACTTAATAAAGGATTTTTGACTGGAAACAGACTGCTTGCCTTGCTTGGATTACTTTTGAATACTTAGTAATGCTGTACAATTATATATTTTCTATTATTATTTTTTGTTTTGTTTTGACTTAAGACGAGTTTAAGTTTGCTACTTTTACTACTATTGCCTGAGTTGATTAATATACAGTGATTAACTAGAAATATATGAACTGAAAATGTTCCACACAGAGAAGTTTCTTACACTGTTTTGTTTTTGGATGCATTACACTTTAGTGGGTTGTTTTGAGACTTCGGGGATACCACAGAGATTACTTGTTTTTTGTTACCACAGAAACTACCATTCTCTGTTCTGTCAAAGTGCCGCAGCTTAATACGTTAGCTGCCGGACTTTTTTAATTTATGTTGGATTTACAATGTGCATGCTGGTTGGATTAACCAATCAGCATGCACATTTCTCGGCTTTGACGAGTTTCCATTGTATAATAACTAGGATCCACTCTAGGATACTTTACCTGTTGGTCGGTTTGTTTATCCTAGTGGGAGAGATTATGGTCTGTTTAAGCCCAGATATGTTTATAGGGGTGAGGGGGGGGGTATGGAGGAGCAGGTGTACCAGTCAGTACTGAAGTCAACAAGAACTATGATTTCTTGGGGATAGGTAGTGGATAACCAGTATAGGATATCCTCTAGGGTATTTATATTGTTCCCTGGCAGAATGTAAGCACAAACAATGCTCAAGCATTTGTTCTGGTTAATCAGTAGCTTGGTTATGAAGAGTTCTGCGTTATTGAATTGGGGAGGTTGAATGGTATCACTATTAACCGTTAAGAGTATTTTTGTGAAGAACTGCTATCCCACCTCCTTTCCTTTAAGTATGGTCTAACCGGTGAATATTATATCCTGGAGGTAGTGTCTCATTATCAATAGTACTAGGTTAGTACGGTCTAACGGTGAATATTATATCCTGGAGGTAGTATCTCATTATCAGTAGTACTAGGTTAGTATGGTCTAACCAGTGAATATTATATCCTGGAGGTAGTGCCTCATTATCAGTAGTACTAGGTTAGTACGGTCTAACCGGTGAATATTATAACCTGGAGGTAGTATCTCATTATCAGTAGTACTAGGTTAGTACGGTCTAACCAGTGAATATTATATCCTGGGGGTAGTATCTCATTATCAGTAGTACTAGGTTAGTACGGTCTAACCAGTGAATATTATATCCTGGAGGTAGTATCTCATTATCAGTAGTACTAGGTTAGTACGGTCTAACTGGTGAATATTATATCTTGGAGGTAGTATCTCATTTACAGTAGTACTAGGTTAGTATGGTCTAACCGGTGAATATTATATCCTGGGGGTAGTATCTCATTATCAGTAGTACTAGGTTAGTACAGTCTAACTGGTGAATATTGTATCCTGGAGGTAGTATCTCATTATCAGTAGTACTAGGTTAGTACGGTCTAACCAGTGAATATTATATCCTGGGGGTAGTATCTCATTATCAGTAGTACTAGGTTAGTACGGTCTAACCAGTGAATATTATATCCTAGAGGTAGTATCTCATTATCAGTAGTACTAGGTTAGTACGGTCTAACTGGTGAATATTATATCCCGGAGGTAGTATCTCATTATCAGTAGTACTAGGTTAGTATGGTCTAACCAGTGAATATTATATCCTGGGGGTAGTATCTCATTATCAGTAGTACTAGGTTAGTACAGTCTAACTGGTGAATATTGTATCCTGGAGGTAGTATCTCATTATCAGTAGTACTAGGTTAGTACAGTCTAACCGGTGAATATTATATCCTGGAGGTAGTATCTCATTATCAGTAGTACTAGGTTAGTATGGTCTAACCGGTGAATATTATAGCCTGGAGGTAGTATCTCATTATCAGTAGTACTAGGTTAGTACGGTCTAACCAGTGAATATTATATCCTGGAGGTAGTATCTCATTATCAGTAGTACTAGGTTAGTACGGTCTAACCTGTGAATATTATATCCTGGAGGTAGTATCTCATTATCAGTAGTACCAGGTTAGTACGGTCTAACTGGTGAATATTATATCCTGTTGGTAGTATCTCATTATCAGTAGTACTAGGTTAGTATGGACTAACCGGTGAATATTATATCCTGGGGGTAGTATCTCATTATCAGTAGTACTAGTTTAGTATGGTCTAACTGGTGAATATTATATCCTGGAGGTAGTATCTCATTATCAGTAGTACTAGGTTAGTAAGGTCTAACCGGTGAATATTATATCCTGGAGGTAGTATCTCATTATCAGTAGTACTAGGTTAGTATGTTCTAACCAGTGAATATTATATCCTGGAGGTAGTATCTCATTATCAGTAGTACTAGGTTAGTAGGGTATAACCAGTGAATATTATATCCTGGAGGTAGTATCTCATTATCAGTAGTACTAGGTTAGTATGGTCTAACTGGTGAATATTGTATCCTGGAGGTAGTATCTCATTATCAGTAGTACTAGGTTAGTACAGTGTAACCGGTGAATATTGTATCCTGGAGGTAGTATCTCATTATCAGTAGTACTAGGTTAGCATGTTCTAACCGGTGAATATTATATCCTGGAGGTCATATCTCATTATCAGTAGTACTAGGTTAGTATGATCTAACCGGTGAATATTATATACTGGAGGTAGTATCTCATTATCAGTAGCACTAGGTTAGTATGGTCTAACTGGTGAATATTATATCCTGGAGGTAGTATCTCATTATCAGTAGTACTAGGTTAGTATGGTCTAACCGGTGAATATTATATCCTGGAGGTAGTATCTCATTATCAGTAGTACTAGGTTAGTATGGTCTAACCGGTGAATATTATATCCTGGAGGTAGTATCTCATTATCAGTAGTACTAGGTTAGTACAGTCTAACCGGTGAATATTATATCCTGGAGGTAGTATCTCATTATCAGTAGTACTAGGTTAGTATGGTCTAACCGGTGAATATTATATCCTGGAGGTAGTATCTCATTATCAGTAGTACTAGGTTAGTACAGTCTAACCGGTGAATATTATATCCTGGAGGTAGTATCTCATTATCAGTAGTACTAGGTTAGTATGTTCTAACCGGTGAATATTATATCCTGGAGGTAGTATCTCATTATCAGTAGTACTAGGTTAGTACAGTCTAACCAGTGAATATTATATCCTGGAGGTAGTATCTCATTATCAGTAGTACTAGGTTAGTACGGTCTAACTGGTGAATATTATATCCTGGAGGTAGTATCTCATTATCAGTAGTACTAGGTTAGTACAGTCTAACCGGTGAATATTATATCCTGGAGGTAGTATCTCATTATCAGTAGTACTAGGTTAGTATGATCTAACCGGTGAATATTATATCCTGGAGGTAGTATCTCATTATCAGTAGTACTAGGTTAGTATGGTCTAACCAGTGAATATTATATCCTGGAGGTAGTATCTCATTATCAGTAGTACTAGGTTAGTACGGTCTAACTGGTGAATATTATATCCTGGAGGTAGTATCTCATTATCAGTAGTACTAGGTTAGTACAGTCTAACCGGTGAATATTATATCCTGGAGGTAGTATCTCATTATCAGTAGTACTAGGTTAGTATGGTCTAACCGCTGAATATTATATCCTGGAGGTAGTATCTCATTATCAGTAGTACTAGGTTAGTATGGTCTAACTGGTGAATATTGTATCCTGGAGGTAGTATTTCATTATCAGTAGTACTAGGTTAGTACGGCCTAACCGGTGAATATTGTATCCTGGAGGTAGTATCTCATTATCAGTAGTACTAGGTTAGTACAGTCTAACCGGTGAATATTACATCCTGGAGGTAGTATCTCATTATCAGTAGTACTAGGTTAGTATGGTCTAACCAGTGAATATTATATCCTGGAGGTAGTATCTCATTATCAGTAGTACTAGGTTAGTATGGTCTAACCGGTGAATATTATAGCCTGGAGGTAGTATCTCATTATCAGTAGTACTAGGTTAGTACAGTCTAACCAGTGAATATTATATCCTGGAGGTAGTATCTCATTATCAGTAGCACTAGGTTAGTATGGTCAAACTGGTGAATATTATAACCTGGAGGTCATATCTCATTATCAGTAGTACTAGGTTAGTATGTTCTAACCGGTGAATATTATATCCTGGAGGTAGTATCTCATTATCAGTAGTACTAGATTAGTATGGTCTAACCGGTGAGTATTGTATCCTGGTGGTAGTATCTCATTATCAGTAGTACTAGGTTAGTACAGTGTAACCGGTGAATATTTTATCCTGGAGGTAGTATCTCATTATCAGTAGTACTAGGTTAGTATGTTCTAACCGGTGAATATTATATCCTGGGGGTAGTATCTCAGTATCAGTAGTACTAGGTTAGTATGTTCTAACCGGTGAATATTATATCCTGGACGTAGTAGCTCATTATCAGTAGTACTAGGTTAGTATGGTCTAACCGGTGAATATTATATACTGGAGGTAGTATCTCATTATCAGTAGTACTAGGTTAGTATGGTCTAACCGCTGAATATTATAACCTGGAGGTAGTATCTCATTATCAGTAGTACTAGGTTAGTATGGTCTAAATGCTGAATATTATAACCTGGAGGTAGTATCTCATTATCAGTAGTACTAGGTTAGTATGGTCGAACCGGTGAATATTATAGCCTGGAGGTAGTATCTCATTATCAGTAGTACTAGGTTAGTACAGTCTAACCGGTGAATATTATATCCTGGAGGTAGTATCTCATTATCAGTAGTACTAGGTTAGTATGATCTAACCGGTGAATATTATATCCTGGAGGTAGTATCTCATTATCAGTAGTACTAGGTTAGTACGGTCTAACCAGTGAATATTATATCCTGGAGGTAGTATCTCATTATCAGTAGTACTAGGTTAGTACAGTCTAACCGGTGAATATTATATCCTGGAGGTAGTATCTCATTATCAGTAGTACTAGGTTAGTATGTTCTGACCGGTGAATATTATATCCTTGAGGTAGTATCTCATTATCAGTAGTACTAGGTTAGTATGTTCTAACCGGTGAATATTATATCCTGGAGGTAGTATCTCATTATCAGTAGTACTAGGTTAGTATGTTCTAACCGGTGAATATTATATCCTGGGGGTAGTATTTCATTATCAGTAGTACTAGGTTAGTATGGTCTAACCAGTGAATATTATATCCTGGAGGTAGTATCTCATTATCAATAGTACTAGGTTAGTATGGTCTAACCATTGAATATTATATCCTGGAGGTAGTGTCTCATTATCAGTAGTACTAGGTTAGTACAGTCTAACCAGTGGATATTATATTCTGGAGGTAGTATCTCATTATCAGTAGTACTAGGTTAGTACGGCCTAACTGGTGAATATTATATCCTGGAGGTAGTATCTCATTATCAGTTGTACTAGGTTAGTACGGTCTAACCGGTGAATATAATATCCTGGAGGTAGTGTCTCATTATCAGTAGTACTAGGTTTTAGCCAGTTTTCTGTAAGACATAATGTCTGTGGAGTGGGTTGCTAGGAGGGCGTGTAGGTTGGGAATCTTATTGTTAATACTTCTAATATTTATGTGAAATGCTAGGAGGGAACTAGTGGGAGTAGAAAGGGGTAGCTTGACTGTGGGGGTTGTGGTAGGGGAGTGAAGGTTATTGGGTGTGAATGAGCCAGGGTTGGGATGGATGTCCCCATGGGTTATAAGATTATAGTGACAGGATACTCTAAGCTTTAGGAGTTTGTTTATAAGTTTTATATAGTCTTTGTCTTTAGGATTATGTTTTGTGGCTTTACAGGAGTGAATTTTTGTTGAGGGTGGTAGATTCGGTGTACTGGGGATGGTAAAGTGTTATGTGTGAAGTTGTGGGTGGCTGTTTGATCATTTGGTTAGTGAATACCATGGTCAAGTTTTTTTCATAGGCAGTAAGATGGTAAAATAGAAATAGTACAGGCAGTAGGGTATTTTTTACTTGTTTGCATTTCAAGGGGGTCAGACCAATTTTGATGGTGGAGTGTGCTAACAGGGTATGGAAGAATGGAAGAGAAGGAAATGGGTTAAGGGGGAAGGGCTATTCAGTGATGTATGAGGCACTAATTTGTACTTAGCATGAGGGGGGTGTCTAAATTTAGTTTAAATGTAGCACTAGTGGGGGTGGGAGGGAATTGGGGGCAAGGAGGAGAGCAGAGCAAGCCCGAGTGCAGTGAGGGCAAGCAGACTGGGGCTAACACTGACTCCAAGTATTGCCTTAGGCTTTTGGTATGTATGGTTGTATGTTTGGCTGTATTTTTAATTTGTTTTTTGCACCAATGTATAGACTATGTTTAAGCTGTATTTTATACACTTGCAGGTTAATTTTATATCTGCAGGGTATACTTTTCAGGGCTATGTGAGGGAGAGCAGAGTGAAATTACTGTGTTCAGGGTATTATTTTAGGTGTAAGAAAGAAGATACTGGGGGCAAACTAGCTAATTTTAACAATATGGAGGGAGCCAAATTACTGTGGGGGACAGATTAAAAGGTGCCTTTAGACCTAGGTCAGCAGTGTATAGTACTTGCTTTAAATTCTAATCTGTGTTCTGTTTTTAAACACAAACAGCAACTTTAGCAGTACAATTTGGTGGAACTTTTTAGCATTACGAGTCTTAAATAAGTGCTGGGAAGTTTGGTGCCGTTGACCCAGTATGGCTGAATTAAACAGTTTAAGCAGAAAGACTTTAGAAAAAGTAGTAACCTTAGTTAAGTTTGTAATTGAGGGTAGACCATTATGGCTGTCCATTTTATTTTTCTTTGTAAAAAAAAAATCCCAGCTGGATGCAGACCTTCTAACTGTGTGAGCCTTTCAGGGTGGGAGCCATGAGAAGAGATAATACCTTAGCTAAGTTTGTTATTTAGAGTAGACCAGTGTGGCTGCCCATTTTATTTTTCAACTACTGAAATCTAGGCTTCCAAATCCACTTAAAAAGCCACAGTTTCCTGGGATACTGTCCTATGCCCTGCATACCATGGTTACTCAAGTGGGTCCCCAGGCCACATCAAATGTATCTGTGGTCAATTTTGGGCTTTCAGATACATGTCTGAAAAAGACACCTGGATTCCTCTTTGCCTGCAGTACCTTCCATGGCAGATCTGTCTTATGCATGGCACCCCTGGGTATTCTGGGTCATGTCTTCTTTATGCTATCTCCGTCTGCTTTATAGGTACATTTGCAGCTTTGTCTTGTGCAGCCTTGCTGCAGGGACCATTATGATGGTCAATGCCTTGTACTTTAACATCCACTGGTAGCTTCTTGCAGAAACTGTGGTCCTCTGGAACACTTCCTGGAAGAGCTGAAGTTGGAAGTTCACATTGTCCATGCTTGCACTTTCCCTTTAACTGTCACAGTCCACATCTGCTCCTAAGAACACCACTCTTCTAGAAGGTGTCACTTGGATTTTGGAAGAATGAGAGTGAAACACCCACATTCTGGAAGCATTGTAGTATATAAATGACTGCTCACCCCACTCATCTTGTGACAGTGCCTGAATCAAGCACTTCTCTAGGCATTGATAAATGTAAATGCCTTTGATTCTGCAATGAGTTATAAATGGAGACAGACACTTGATAAACAAGCAGTAAGTAATCCAAAGGGTGAGGATGTAAGCTGCTAAAGGGACTGCCCAGCTTCAAACCACAGAAAGCATCTGTGGTTCCTGGCTGCCATGAATGGGAATATGAACACATGCATCCTTTACTTCTAGGATAACCATTAGAACTTGAAGGGCAGGGGAGTGGGAGGACTTTTAGTATTAACTTTTTTAATACTGGAATTTTCAAAATGTTTAACCGCAGAAGGAGAGAAATCCTCAAGAAATAGGTTTAAAACCTATGTGCGATAAATAAGTTTAAAATATCAGTTCATGGCTTTAATTTCATTTTTCCAGTATCCTGGTGTTCTTTTTGTGTTAGATTGGGTCATTACCTTGGATGAATTTTGGTTCACATTCTGAAATGTTCACAAGGAAAGGCACTCCAAATAATGAATTACCCTTCTTCATAGCAACAGAAATGAAAGAACTAAATTAGTTTCCAGTCTGGTAATTGTTTATTTGGAGTGTCTTTTCTTGTAGATTATAAAATTTTCTCTTCAGTAAGGTACCATTTTTTTTTCACTTTCTTAACTGTGTTTACTCTTCAGAAATCCATTACAGGTCACCAGTGTCATTTCTTCCTTTCTTCACACTTGGAAGAGTCTTGATTAATATGATTAAGAAAGTAAATTATGCGGTATAAGTTATACTGCATGCCAATGCCCCCCACCCCTGGCTTGGCACTATTTCCTTTGTTAGAAACTGCAGTTTCTGTCTTAAAAATGCCACAAACAGATTCCATCTATCTACTCTTATTCTTTTCCACTGATTTGCAAATAAAGCCAGATGACCTCTTAGTTTTTTTTTTTTTTGGGGGGGGTGTTAATGATGTAGGAGGGTACAGAGGGCTGGGATAGTTTGGAAGAGGGATAGCAAGAAGAACAAAGTAGTCATGGTTGCTTTCTGTATGGATCTCAGCCCGGAAGGTCCCCAGGATTACATGATTGGCATACTTGTCATTTCCTCTTTTCAAAGACCTTACCCTTTGCCTACTTACCTTTATACTGGTGAAAGTAATAAAGTCCTGTTTTTAAAGAATGATTCCTCTCATACTTCAGTAAGAGGGAGAGATGAAACAATTACTTCACTGACTGAATAGCTTTCCTTTTTTTCCACCAGACCCTTAAAAATTTCTTGGGTTGGTCTTCCGGTAATGGCAACAAGGTAAAAGCAGGATGTTCTAGCTCCCCCACTAAACTCTTGAGTTAAAATCTCACAAAAAGGAAAATAAAGTTCTTTCTCAGCAAAAGTATTATGACTGGCAACTAGTTCTGCCTTTGGATGACTAAACGCAACCTTAACAAAAATTGCTAAAGGTTGTAAAACTAGGAAAAAGTGAGTAAAATGCGGCAAACTGAAGTAACGCCCAGTGCAGCTAGCAAGCAACTCAGTGATGAACCAGGAATAGATAATACTGGAATTGCATCACAAAATAGACAAAATGTACACTAAAGTGAATAAAGTCAGCAGCTCTTTATTGGACTAATATATATATATATATATATATATATTATATATATATATATATATATATATATATATATATATATATATATAAAAGATAGAAAGCTGGAGGAAATTGAAGAGACATTAAATGGACCCTTTGATGAACTCTCAAAGCTAAGTAAAACAGCAGAGGAGACAACAGAAAGGTTACTTGAATTAGAAACAGCCAAAAAAAAAAAAAAAACAGTGAAAGAAAATTAACTGAGCTGGAAGACAGACCAGGACATAAGAACTTAAGAATGATGAATGTTCCCAAAGGCCAGGAAGGGAAAGACTGTTGCCAATTTATTAAAGACATGTTGTTGGACCGGACAAGTATTCACAAAGACCAACTACATGTAGAAAGTGCACACAGAATTTTTGATGGTCCACAGCGTGGCCAAGGATACCCACAAAAGATTATAACAAAACTGCAAACATACTCCCTGAAGGAGAGAATACTTTCTTTTTTATAAAAAACAGGTAAACAGCTTAAAATTGGGGGTACAAGAGAATACGTGGACCACAACTACTCAGCTGTCACCCAGCAAAGAAGAAACAAATGTATCCCATTTAAAAAAATATATAAAGAAGCAAGGCTTTGTTTCAGATTGCTGTATGCAGCAACACTAAAGGTCTATTTTCTGCTAGGGGTAAAGTCCTTCCTAGACCCAGAGATTGGCACATCAGGGATAATAAGATTTTGCGATATGTGCATGGTGTGGATCCCAGCAAGAAAGTAGATGAACGAAGCATGGTCAATCAATATTCCAGAAGGCTGTTAGAGAGATGACCACTGAAACCATTTCCGGTGCTTTACATAAAAAATGCTGGATAGACAAAAAGAAGCAAGCAAAGTGGGCTCTTGATCTTCTTATAGGTTCATAGGTTGGTACTGGGCTATCTGCCCGAAGGCATATATTAGCCCAGACACGTTATGCAGTATTCACCGCCCCTTTAGTAGTAGTAGTTCCCTAGACCCTTGTACTAGCAGCTATTACCCTTGGCCCCTATCTTCTTGTGACAGAAGGACTGCCAGAACACTGGGAAATTATTGAGGACAGTCAACAACGAGTAATTTGTTAATCATTTTACAATATCTTGATGTGAATGTGAAAACTGAGTGAGGCAATCGATATTAGTATAAAACTAGCCTTGGAAACCTTTAGACTATTTGAAAAACGACGGTTCTCATTATGTTACTTGCCAACAGTAAATACACATACTACAGTCTACTCAGACCACCCAAAATATATTCATAAGTTTAGTAAGAAATGTTGGATATGAGTTAACTACTTGTAATGTTTTCTTTTTTCTAGCCAAGCAGCTATTTGAACTTCAGTTGAATGGTCTTCTGTCTCAGTATATTACTGGGGTAAACAAGAGTGATTATAACCCAAAAACATATCTGATGTATGTAAGGGAGGTGTGGGTAGAGGAGGAATGCTGCAATTTTTTTACAATCCTGGTTATAAAAAACAAAGCATATGCTAAGTACTCTCAGAGGAGACATGATGGCAAGTGACATGTTGCTATTGTTGTTGTTGTACATAGATTCAAGATTGCAACTCTTAACCAGTTCTGTTAAAATGGTCATGCTATTGCTTCAAATATTAGGGTAGCTATTCTTTATTAAAATTGTTCAGATCTCTATACTAAGACAGAAGTGGATTGGGAATAATGACTCAAAGACTGTTGAATAACCCCAGCGACCCAGGCAGTACATTGAAAAGTGCAACAGGCAAAGAGAGGCAGACATTTAGTAGTTGTGAGGGGAACATCTAGGTGCTCGAACAGT
The DNA here is from genome assembly GCF_019279795.1 of Protopterus annectens. Taxonomy (NCBI): domain Eukaryota; kingdom Metazoa; phylum Chordata; order Ceratodontiformes; family Protopteridae; genus Protopterus; species Protopterus annectens. Next base: position 229,722,120 of record NC_056731.1, read on the forward strand.
GGATATTAAGAAATCAAGCCATTATTTAAAGTCATTTTAAAAATACTTAAGTGAATATAAATGAGCTGGTAGGTCAAATGAAAATGGATAAAATCACAGAGTACTTGCACAAACTTAGAAATTATGTAGTGCTACTTCAGGAAACTCATTTAACTGCAAAAGAAAGTCAAACCTTCCTTCCTTCTGTGAAGTAGGCACATGGGGTTCTACGGTGAAGCCTATAATAAAAGGAAGAGGGGGAGTGATTACATTCATAAAAAGAGGGACAGGCATAAACATAGAAGATAGCAAAATAGATGCAGGATAGTGGAGAAGTCACAGCATAACTGTTGTGAACATATGTATAACAAATTGGGCTAAAGCAGATGAGATTAAATCATTGGCAAATTAAATTGTAGAATATCAGTAAGGTATATTGATTGTGGGTGGACAGTGGAATTTAAAAACAAGTATCACAGATGTTAGAGGGGACCCAAGAGCAATCAAGATACCTTACAAAGGAAAACTCCTTTGTCATATGCAGGGCCTATGATCCTGGGAACAGGTAAAAGAGGTACTAGGGAATTCCTTAAAAACCTGTCTCCAACCCCTGAAGACGTAATAAAATCATGGGGGAAAATTAAAAAAGATATTATGGATTTTCTAAAAGAGGCAGAATTAACAAGAAGCAGAGGAGATCTCAGGAAACTAAGCTAAAACTAAAACAAATTAAAAGACTAGAGAAAAAACATGGCAGGTTAACCGAACAGGAGATTTTTTTGTTAAATGAATACAAGCAGGACTGGAATAGGGAGGTAGAAAACATTAGTGAGTGAAGGAAAAGGGCCCTGTAAAAGAGCCTCCCCCAAAATAGCACTAGAGTCTTGAGATGGCTAGCATGCAAACTAAGCAACAAGCAGAACGAGCTCGATTCAAAATACGAAACTCAAAAAGGGGAGAGACAGAAACTAATAGAGATGCTACAAGCAAAATATTTGCTGAACATTCTGAAAGAATTTATGCACAGCAACCATAAATACATGATAAGCAAACACATGATTGAGTGAACAAAACACAATACTTTCTAAAACATTTAAAACTCCAAAAGTAAGCAGAACAGGAAACAAGTGAACTAAGCTGCCCTGTTAACACAGAATGAAATCAGAGAAACTCTTTAAAGTATATCAAAAGGCAAATCCTCCAGAAGTGATGGTTTACCAATAGAAATATGGAGAAAACTACCACAGAAAATGATCTCTATTTCAGGTAAGCTAGTTAATAAAATTCTAAAGGCGAAAGTGGCTCCTCACTCCTGGAAGAAGGCTGTAGTAACTCTCATAAAAAATGAAACAATGACCATCTGAACTGGGTCTTAATAGACCAAAAGCACTTTTAAACAAAGATTAAAAACTTTTGCTTTAATCCTCAAACAGAATAGCTGAAATATTTCCTAAACTAATCAAGACCAGTGTGGTTTACAGAAAGGCAGATAAACGTCTTATAATATTTTGCTAACCAACTTAATTCAGCAAGAAGTAGAAAAGTCAGGTGGGAGACTCATTCTACTAAGCTTGGAAGCAGAAAAAACATTCAACAGAGTCCATTGGAATTATCTTTAGTTAATACTGAAAGGGTTTGATTTTCCCATAGAGATGATCTCTTTATTCCAAAACCTTTACAAGGTCTCAACCGCCAAACTGAAAATCAGTTGGAGGCAATCCTGCCCACTTTTGTTTGCATATATTTAGAGCCAATGGCACAAATGATTAGGGAATCAGTATTTAATGGCTAGAAAACTGCTAAGAAGTAGTACAAGATTCCTGTTTCAGATGATGTTAGTGTTCCAGTCTTCCCTAGACACAGACATCCTGTGTCTTTCTGAGATACCAGGGGTGGAGATAAAATCAACATTGAAAAGATAAAGGCTCTGTGTGCAAAGGATGTGCCTCCACTACAGAATGCACAGGAGTTTTGCTAAAGGTTGGGTCTCTACCAAATCAAATGTTTGGGAGTTTGGTTAAGAAACTGGTCAGCACTATCCCTGTCTACAACATGGCAAGAAATTATAGAACATACAGGCTCCATGCTTAGATGCTGGTCCCTACTGCTGAGAGATTTGGATCATAGGATACTAGTCATTAAAATGTCTGTTGTCCCTCTAATCCTGTTCTTTAGCCAAGTATTCATAGGGGGGTACTCTAAAGAAGATTGGATTACTCTAAAATGAATGGTGTCATGTTATATATAGGATGGCAAGAAAGAAATAGTTGATGCAGAACTAGCTTCCAAGCTACTCTAGGAAAGAGGAATTGGTTTACCAAATCTGGAAGAGCACTATTACACCACACAACTTAGAACCATTCATTCACTACAGTGTGAATACCACACGGCAAACTGGCAAAATCATAATCCTAGACAGATTTGTGAAAGGAGTCATAAAAAACTTTGGACTTTAGTGGTACTTACATAAGGTCAGGGAGGTGCCCAAACAATAAAGGATATTCAAAGCAATTGACATGGTCTTGAGAATGGGAAGGAAAACTAATTGGGATTTTGAACTGTGCCCCACTGAGATGGGAGCTCCTAACATGGAACTGAATACAACAAATGCTGACAGGTGGTGGCAAGAAGACAGAAAGGTTTCTTCCTAGGAACAACTAAGACTAAGACAAGAGATAATGAAGGTCAGAGAGACTGCTTACTTAATAGAGGTATCCTAACCATCTTAAAGACATATGACAAGGAACTAAGGGACAGAAAAATGATTAAACCCAAAGTTATACAATTATTGATAGAAGCCAGAACAGATGAAGCAAGCAAAAAACAGTTAATAAGTATATTATATGAATGTTACTAGCTGGCTTAGGCAAATTCCAGATGGCTATGAGGCTGGGAAATCTCTTTAAACTCAAATGGGCGAAGCTGTGGGAGGAACTTAAAAATAACAAAATCCAGGAAATTCCATTATTTTGGCTTTTCCCGGTATGGGGTCGCCACAGCGGAACTCCGGACCGGTCATGATTGGCAGTGGATTTTTACGGTGCCGAGTTGCCAGCTCGATGCCCAACCTTCAAAGAAGGCAAGCCCATTCATGCTCACACCTACCTGCATGTCTTTTGCATCACTCGACTGTGGGGAGGACATGCAGACTCCACACAGAAGGCGCTCCAGCCGAGAATCGAATGGGAGAACCTCTTGCTGTGAGGCGACAATGCTAACCGCTGCACCACCACCATTACTAGTTGGAAGTTTCTCCATAAATACTTCTATATCCCAAATAGGCTATTTAACATGTATAAAACACTTCAAAGAGACTGTTGAAGATGTTCAGCAGAAGAAATAGGAGACAGAAAACATATCTTTTGGGTATGCAGTAAGCACTCAAGCAACATCTAACTGATCTAGTGAACTACCTCTTAGGTGGGGTAAAATTTGAAGGAGAACCTCCCGCCCCACTCAAGCATTACTTTCCTTTGTACTTTTAACCTCAAAAAAAAACTGTCATTGAAAACAGAAATCCCAGAACACACCCACAAATAAGTAATAGAAATCATGAAGGAACTTAGAAATTAGAGGTAAAAGTACAAAAATAGAGAAAAGGAACCTTCACAAGAATGGGAGATTTGGGACTGCATAATTCAACATGTTCTCTGGTTGGGAGATCCGACTTCTAATAGTCTTATCTAATTCCTACAAGACCTATTTGATTGTGTAAAAGTAGGGAATACACCCAATACTACATCAGTAAATGTTTGATAACACTGTAACATGATTATATCCCTAGGTCAAGGACTGAATAAAGCTGTATAAACTTTTTAATGCATAACAGTTTTAAACTGATAACAAAAGATGGATCAGTTAGCATGAGGAAAATTACAAGCACCATGCACGAGAAATGCACAATTTTACCTGGCTAAATTGATCTTCATTAAAGTTGTCAAACAAAAAAAAATATTAGGTTGGAGATTTAAAGATCATTTTTTTGTTTACAGGCCGCATTAAGTAGTTGTACTTTGACATTTTCCAACAGGGGCTGTATCCTCAGCCCAGCATGTGTCTGAAAACTGACCCTGTGGCAGTGCACTGTATGCTGTAGCAACAGAATCACAGCCAGTAATAATGGCATGTCTGCACACATAACAAGTTATTTTGCCCATTTATTGAACTTTCAGGGTATCATCTTTGATCCTCCAAAGTTACTGCTTCAATTGTATGAAGAATTTGCCCTAATAACATTTCATATCTGTTTGGTAGATGACAGCCCTGAAAACTAGAGTTGTCACAGTATAAAATTCCTTCTCAAATGGATCCAACACTCTGCTATCCTAGTCACTGGGATGTGTGTTGGGGCTTGAAACCAACTGAAACATTTTGTAGCATCCAGAGATGCCAATACATCATCTGCTATGAGGTTCTTTATATTACTGTCAGGCTTTTCTGGGAGCTTAAGTGGAAACTGGTTCTAGTGATAAGGCTAAGATACCATCCTTTAAGGCCTCTAAGATTTAAGAAATTACTGAAAGCTTAATGATGTCAAAGCACAGGCAGTCTGCATAGGTTTTCTGGTTATCTGAGACATCCCTAACTTCCCACATGAAATGCCCCTTCATGGGAGATAAGGCTTCTCCAAATGAGATGTCCTCTGGAGAGAACTAAAGGACAAAGTGACTATCTTTGGTGTCATAGCCCGGGGGAGGGGGCCCTATGTGATCTATCTAGGTATAAGGCCTTCCACATCTGAATGGAAGGAGTCTGATTCATTGGAGGTGAATTCTATTTTCCTTTTCTGTGAAGATGGAGACACTCAACACCGAAGATTTGTCTGGTCCGGCCTGTAGGCTTTGCATCAAGTTAAGAAAGTTCTGTACTGGCCTGAGTCGGTCTTAGGATGAAGGAAGGAAACCAGGAGGGAGAGTAAATGAAAAAGACCCACCTGCTCTCTGAGTAACATGTAGAGAAAAGGGGCATGGAATGACTGAAACTACTGCAAATAGATTTTGCTATTTGCATTATACTGGTAAAACAATTCAGGTTATTACACTCAAAGCTGCTATAGACTCAGATGCTTCTCTGTCTCCAGTATCATTCACTCTAAAAATGTCTTCTTTTGCAATATTTTTCTGTGCAAAAGCATTTCCATCATTTAACAATTTCAAAGTCTTAAACATTTTTTTTTCTAACAACAACAACAACAAAAAAAAGCACCAGGATGTTCTCCTTTTTATTAGAAAGAATACAGAAAATATGCCCCAATGAGTTTCATGGAAGAAAACTCCTTTAGTTAGTTCCATTTTTACCAACATTTTCAGGAAGCAAAACTATTGTTCACATCAATTCCTTTTTTCCTAGCAAAGTACTACCACATAAACACAATTATAAGGGAGCGAGAGAGACAGAGAGAGAGAAAGGGAGGGAAGAGAACAAATGTGAAGGCACATTAAGACCAAAATAAACAATTAAACAAATGGACAAGGGTATCCCTTTCCTGCATAAGTAATTCAGCTAATTATGGCAAATGTGCTGATATAACCATCGATATTAAAACGCATACTACATGTTCCCACACATTTCCGAATGCTTCCTCATACTCCATTCACATATAATGACAAGATTAGTAATCAGTGACTAAAGTCCACTCCCTAGTTATATATCCAAATATCTTACTAATGACTGCCACATCTTTTCTTTCAGCACTGTGAAAATAACCCTATGAGGTGAACTTTCAGATCCTTTTCCCTTTATTCTATTAGCATGAGTATGTAACCTCAATCAAAAAACATGACATCAGACATTTTTAAAGCTGCAAAGCATCACATTTTGGAGAAATCGGCAAACTACTGATCATATTCTCCAAGTTCCTTGCTGTAGCAGATACAAACATAGTAAAACAGGGCTACTCTAGCAGTGATCTTCTGCAATACACTTGTTTCCCCCTAACAGTTCCCTGATAACTGTTATTCATGCTTCCGGTCTCCCATGTAAAACAAGTTTCATCTGTGTTTTCCCCTAGGCTTCTTTTATATTTGCTTGTTTTTCCTCTCAATGCTTACAACACAGAAAAAAAAAAATAAACGTTTACAATACCATCCTATGCCAGCACACATTTTCTCATTTTTTAACATATTGTGAACAGCTAAGTTAGTATTTTTGAAAGGTTTCTCGCTCTCTAGCGTTCTCTCTTCTCTTCTTTTTTCTCATCCAGTAACCTTGCTGCGACTCCCATTTCCACCAGAATATCTACAGTGGGTATTTATAGCATTTATTTTGCCTGCCCATTATTTGTCTATGAGCTTCTCATGGATCCCACTGGCTTACCAGATGACCCTTCCTTTACTTTTCCAAACCTGGCCACGAGCATACGTCTGCGCCTTCTTTAATCTTTTCATTATTTATATTTCTGGAAGTCTGCAATTAGTACAGCAGGCTACAGCTCTTTGCTGTTAAGGAGCTGCTTCCTGTGCCCAGGATACAATGTTTTATTCCTTCCACCCTGTTAGATGAGTATCCAGCTCAGTTTTAGTATTATTGACTGATAATATTATAATGCTATGACTGTTAGGTTGATGTAAAAACATAATTTGTTTAGTTTTATTTGGATTTAGGAGTAGTGGAGATTGTTCTAGTGAGTGCAAAGGTGTTAGTTTTGATGTAAAAACATAATTTGTTTACTTTTCTTTGGATTTAGGAGTAGTTGAGATTGTTCCAGCCAGTTTTCAACCTTTTGCAAAGGAATGATGTAGGTCATCCTGGAACTGTTTGATTGAAGTGACAGCACATGTTATTACTGAAGCATCAGCATATTGGATAAGATCTGCTGGGTGAAAAACTGTATGCATCTTATTTATAAATATAATAAAGAGTAAAGGTCCTAATATTAAAACTTGAGGAGTACCTAATGTTATTTGTTGATCAGCTGAGAGCTCATCGACCCTGCCTACACACTACATTCGCTGGCTGAGGTAACAATTAAACCAAATGATTGTATTACTTGGAAGGCCTACTTCCTTGAGGCTAAGTAATGGTATGGAGTGTGAAACAATCAAATACTTTGGACTTATCTAAACATAGTGATGCCACTATTTGACCTAGATTTTGTCTGTCATAAATACAGCTTATGAAACTTAATAATGATGTTTCTGTGCTGTAACCTGTTCTAAATCCATTCTGTGTTGTGGAAAGTAACCCGTTCACTGTTGGGTAGTTAATTGATTGTATGCAAACACATCTTCCTGCATTTTAGATAGTGGGGCAGGGTCGCTATTGATCTGAAATTTGCCAAGTCAAATGATTTACCACCTTTATGTTAAGGGAATAACAAAGGGTTTTTTTCCAGAGTCTGGGAACTATTGTCTCTTGGAGACAGTGATTTATAAGTATAGATACTGGGTATGCAACAGCACCTGCAGCTGTTTTGTGATGCTCTATTGGTAGGTTATCAGCTGCAAGAGAGGTCAGTTTAAGTTTTTGAATTAAGTTTTTTACCATGATGGTAGTACATGTGCTAATTGAGAAGGTAGCAGTGTAGCTCTTAAGACTGGAAACTGACAGAAACTTACTGGAATATCTCTTAGAACCTGCTTATAATCTGTTTTAAGTTGTTCCTAATAGTGTATTGTACATATTAAGTTTACCTTTCCTTAAGACCCCACATTATTTTTGCTTTTGTCCAAAATTATTGCACTAAAAGCTTTAGAGTTATGAGTGGCACACTCAAATAAGAAAATATAGATAAAAAACTTTACTCATTCATGAATCTCTGATGGAGTTATTCACATATGATAAAAGCCAAATAAAACAAATAAGCTTTAACATTATAAAAATGCTACTTCAGATGTTAGCATCAGTGCAAAAAGGCATACCTTAAATAGTAATCACAAGATTCAACTAACCAGTCATTCTGTTCAGATAATAATAGGCACAGCAAATCAAAACATACAGCAAAAAGTGTTAAAATCAATATTGCACTAATCACAATCCCTTCATAAGTGATGGTTACAACTTTTATAATACCTTAATGCTAGCAGTAATATTAAGTCTAGGCTGCTTGTCACTCTTCAACATCATAATGTAGAGTTATTTTGACTTCAGTCCTTTAAAGACCGATCTCCGCCCTTTGGGTATACTGCGATTTTGTCCAGTACCCTAAACATAAATTGCTGATCAGGACCTACTTCACTAATACGTGATAAAAAAGAAACCAACAAGTAAATCCAAAATCGGAATGGAGTCCACTGGCAAGTATATACCAATGCAGAATGGTAAAAACAGACCTTTATTGGAATAAAAACGATTATCAATATTCACCAACGTAAAATAATAAGTGCATTTGTCTCCAATTATACAATTTAGGAGACTTTATCAAACAAGAACTGAACATGAAAGCAGAGTTTAAATACTAAAAGCACTGCAAATCTCCCTACTTCACTAACATGTTTAGCCAGAGCATTACTTAATAATCTTTAGTCATCATATCTTTTAAACGGTGATTGGATGTGCCTACTAGACTTGCTTGGTACACAATATTCCTATAAGACAATTCACATATAAATTAAAACAATGCTCATTGCCTATGGCGGGATGCTTAAATCTTGGGACAATTGAACTAGATGCATCCTCTTTATATTAGCTATTTGTTGCAGTGGTAGTTTAGTCATCCTTATAACATTGCTGCTTCAAGGTCTCCGCATGTTTAAATGCAAACACACATTTACCAATTTTTGAAATGATAAATGCTGTATTTCATCTACTCTTATATATGGTAATAGTTTCACTTAACTGTGCTACAAACTTTACTACTATCCAAAAGTCTATCATACTTCTGTATCCAGGTCATGAAAGAGTCAACAGACCAAACCATCAACCTGGTAAGCAAATTATAAAATGAAATATACAGATTTATTTAGTTCACAATAGCTTGTCAAGATACACTAGCTGTTATTTAAAATGCCCACCACCAATGAATGTATGTATTTTAACTAGTAACATTAGGTAAACCATGACCATCTGTGTTACTGTTATTGAAGTTACTACCTTATTGTGATACTACTTTATTAGAGAAGTAAGGCTTCTTCTCTACATTTCTGCTACTAGGAACAACTTCAACTCCATTACTAGTTAGCATATTTGTCCAGTTGGTAACCTCACTGATGGAAATATTTAACAATAGTGCTAAATTCACTTTAAGATGGGTATCTGATGTAACCAGCATACTTGTATGTAGCATTTTTCTTTGAAGGTGAAGTCAAGCTGCATGCTATTTCTATGTAAAAATGATTATTCAGAAAGATTTCCTTCTAGAATATGATAATCAATATAGTATTATGCTTCAACTCTACTGTCGCATCGAAAACATTAATAATTTCTTGTGAAAAATCTCATCTCAACATGTAATAATTCATATTAAAAGGAAAGTAATCTGTGCTCTAGGTGATAAAAATAACAAACAATTTCAACAAGTAATAGGCAACTTTAGGTCTTCTACTATCCCATCCCACTGGAAAAGACATGTCATCCACAAATCACTTAAACAATAATACTCAAACCAAAAAGGATTCTGAATTTTTTTTTTTTGTATGCTTTTGTCACCTCCACAGCTCACCATCAGCTGCTTAGAGGGTCATTCCTTATCTGCCCGGTCCACTGAACCAGACTTTAGCCTTCCCTGGTCTAACTACAGCCCATGTTGGGTCAGGAAGGATATCAAGTCACCTGGGCAGCACAACACTGCTGTCTAGGAGTGATCTTCTACTACTTCCTCCATCTAAAGAGATAACAGTAAAACCGCTTCGGTGGGTTTTAAAATGGGCAACATCACCATTTTTATTCCTCACTTTTGCAAGGCACTGCCATTGGCAGGATACTCTGCTCACATCAGGCAATACACATGTGGTTGTTTCCTGCAGTCCACCAACTAAGCCAGTGATATGAATGCGGCTCAAGCAATGCCATCCCCCAAGGATGGGCATGCCTATTCCCAATGTCTGCACTGTGGAGCACTCAAGCTGCCAAACCAGTATTAGCTGTGCCATAGTAAGGACTTTATCTCTCAAAACCACCAGTAAAAGCCTATTGATTTCTCTGGTTGTTGGGCCTTTTCCAGGTTCAGCACAGTGATAAAGGGCTAAAGAAAACAACTGGTTAACATACAAATACAGAAAATATTTACAAAAAAAAAGTTTAGATAAATCAACTTGTTTTAAAGAAGTCATCATATTATACAGAGTCTCTGTACTTTGACAAGAAATACCCAGATGCAAATTAACTACTTACAAGATATAACAGTAATCATACAAATGAAAACATGTTCAAAAACAACGTAGCTCACTGCATAATGTGCACAGCCATCACTGCTGATAACAAGGTCAAGAGGAGCATGGTTTAAAAGAGAAAGAGGGGTGAACAGAATGTGCACTTATATACGAGAATGGAGAAGAGAAACGATGGGGAGGAGCTGTGAACTGAGAGGGTTTTAAGAGGACGTGGAGGGTAGAACTGAGAATGGGGTAAGATGAAAACAATGGGTTGGAGAGAAGTTGTCCCACTTTTTTTTGGGGGGGGGGGTCAGGAAAGTTGAATTGAGTATACATGGTGTCATTTGTGTTTTGGTTTCAAAACATGTCGGCTCTCCCATACTGAAAGTGGTATATTAGCATATGTGCTTGCTATTGAAGTACCCATAGCTATTCCTACAATATGGCAAAAAAACAGATTCAGCAAATAAAAGTACTATATGTTGTACTACAACTTCCAACCCTGTGTAAATAGTCTTGATTTTTCTCAACGAATTGACATAGGCATTATCAAACAGCTTATTTTTCTATGTAATTTGGTAATACAATGAATAATAAGTCAAAGTCAAAAGTCACTAAGAGAAAACATCTTCCAACAAGAGTTTCAGACTATTCATACAATTGGCGCAAAAGTCATTCATATCTTAAATATTACTTCTTATGCGTTCCTATCAGTATACTTCTTAACTTAATTTTCTAAGAAGCTACTCTCTATAACTTTGGTGACAATTACATCTGAAACTGTTTGAAACAGAGCACATTGCTGCATATTTATGACACAGAAACCAACAGTCATTTGGAGCTCATAGACATGGCATAAGTGTTTAACTGATCACTGGCTTAGGTGGGTAAGTTGCCCTTCTCTCTGATTTCTTCTGTAACATATTTGACTACTACAGATGTGGTAATACTATTGTTTTAAAACTTAATCTATCCTCAACAGATTTTAAGGATGTAGATGTCACTTCTTTGTATTATATAAGCTATTTTCTAAGAATATATTGCTTCAGGCATGAAGATTCCATCAGGGTTGGCCTTAGGTCAAGTGAAGCCCTAGGCAAAAGGGCTCCACAGCACCCCCCCCCCCCCACACCACCTGGTGACCCCATCCTGGTCTATTTACACCATCCAGTTTACTGGAAAAGCAATCCTATTAAAGCAGCACCCTAGGTGACCGCCTAGTTGGCCTATGCCTAAGGCCGCCTATGGATGTCATCCTCCACATAACAAGAACACCTCTAAATTGCTGTATTTAAGACTAAATCCTATTTGGGGAATATAATACAGTCTTTGATGAGTTATGTTACAAATCTGAAAGCAGGGGTGACAGCACAACAGCTGTCAACAAGGCTAGACCGAAGACTGAGAAGGTTATATTATACATTGTAATACTAAGACAGACGGCCGCATAGCTCAATTGTTACATATGAGAATAGCATGCACAGAGTTGGGAAAGCATTATGAAAAGTATTCATAAACACTGGTCTGTTTTACTGCAAATGAAAACATTAAGACAGCTGTTGCACAAGATGGGACATTAGTGTTTACAAAAGGAATGTCCCTCCCTCAGTATTTTAACAAGCACAACAGTTTTACTACTATAAGACCTCCAGAGTACGGTAGCTTTGTGAGTGTCTTATCTGATGTTTCCCATGTGGCAAACCTAAACACTATATATGTACTCATAAGTTACAGGAATTTACATCAAGATGCCAACAGAATGTGACTAGCTGAAGGATAAAGTAGAGATAAATATACAACATCACGACTGAAAAAAAAAAATCTTGACCCTTTAAACTTTATATTACAGCACAACTTAATAAAATAAAGTAAAATGGAAAGAAGAATCCATGATACATCATCTCAGTGCAGTTATTTTTATTTTTCTGAGACAGAAAAGATTCATTTAAAATATTTTTTCATCTTAAATTAAAAATGATATTTTTCAAGAAAAAAGACTGAAGGGCTGGATTCAATATAGCCTACAGAGTGCATTAAAATCATGTGTGTGTCGTGCCACAAATCACAGATAGTAGTGCACCATTTTGTACTCGGTAAGTGGCTCTACACACTATGTACAGCTATGTAAACCCAATAAACATTGTGACATGCTAATTACAGCATAAGCAGCTGAATTGTATTCTTATCAACCAATCCAAGATGGAGGAGCAATTCAACAAGCTATAAAGCAATCATGTAGTCTTAGTACAGGTTTTGCCTGCAAATTCCAAAACCTATTGGAATACAGCCATGGAAACTACTCTACATAGAAGAATGTTAGGGGCTGCTGTTGCTGTTATTCATATGTAGGTGCAGCAGGCCCATGTATATGCTGCTGCTGCTAAATAGACCTTGGCCAAGAAGGAGAAGGGTGTTTAGCCCCATTTAACTTTTCATGGTTTGCATGAGGTGGAAATTGTAGACTGCTAGAGGGTGGACAGAGACACACTACAGGAACTCTGCAACCTCTGGTGTATATTATAACATCGAAGTCTTAAAACTTCGAATGTTATAATATCAAACCCTATGCACCAAATGCTGAAAACAGCAAAGCTGCAGAATATTGAATACTTTCTTAGGGAAAGTATTCGGTGGGCCATTTCTGTAGCTTCGCTATTTCCTCGACTGTAGAGCGAAGATTATGGACTGAGTTAAGGTAAGTGTGCGAACAGATCGAGTTAAGGTGAGTGTGTGATAGTTAGGGACCTTAGGGTTAGGGAGCGGGTAAGGTGAGTGTGCTATAGGGAACTTAGTGTTAGGGAGCGGGTAAAGTGAGTGTGCGATAGGGACCTTAGGGTTAGGGAGCGGGTAAGGCGAGTGCGCTATAGGGAACTTAGGGTTACGGAGAGGGTAAAGTGAGTGTGCGATAGGGACCTTAGGGTTAGGTAGCGGGTAAGGTGAGTGTGCGATAGAGACCTTAGGGCTAGGGAGCAGGTAAGGTGAGTATGCTATACGGACTTTAGGGTTAGGGAGCGGGTAAGGTGAGTGTGCAGTAGTTATGGACCTTAGGGTTAGGGTTGGGTTAAGGTAAGTGGATAGCTAGTAGTGTATGTATGGTTTAGTGTAGGGTTTTGTGAAGTATATTTGTGTGGATTATTTATTTTGGTGTGCTTGTGTTGTGTGTATGTTTGTTGGAACAGCAAATTTTTTCCCTGGGAAAAAAATTGCTATTCTGAGTGTTCGATGTTATAGTCTTTCGATCAAAATAGTTTGATATTATAACATTCAAAGTTTTAAGAATTTGATGTTACAATATAGACCCGCAACCTCTGTCATCCTCAACAGAGAGCAAGAGCTAACCAAGGGGAACCAATACCTGTGGAGACTAAGGTGTGCGTGTCCCTTAGAATATTAGTTGCAGGAACCTTCCAGAGGCCAACAGAGGATATGCTAGTGGTGTCACAGGCATCAGCAACCAGGATTCTCCATCAATTCCAGAATGCTAATGCTGCAACATGCCAGTGACTACATATATCTTCCACATACACCTGAGAACACAGCCACAACTATGCAGGAGTTCTACCCTGTAGCACACTTACCTGAAGTCCTAGGTGCCATAGTCTGCACTCAAATTGAAATCAAAGCACTACCTGGGGAACAGGGGAGGGTGTACATAAACAGAAAGTCTTCCACTCCAGGCCAGGTAGTGTGTAGCATTAAGGGTATCATCCTGAATGTGTGTGCTAGCAACTCAGGCAGTTATCACAATTCACATATCTGGCACAGCTCTCAATTCTATCAGATGTTTTCTAGGGGGGATATCCTACAGGGTCACTTACTGGGGGTTGCAGGTTATGTACTTGCACCATGGCTGATGATGCCCATCAGAAATGCAAACATACCAACTGAAGTACGCTATAATGAGGCACATGTTCAAACAAGAAATATCACAGAGTGTGCGTTTGGGCTGCTGGAGTCAAAATTCCAGGGGAGCCCTGCAGTACAATCCCCATAATTGTGCTGATATTTTAACTGTCTGTGTCATCCTTCACAATATTCTCCTGAGAAAACACCTTCAGCAGGAACACTAAGGTGAAGGGGTATACATACTACCACTACTGGTAAAATCACCACAGCCACACACAGGTGAAGAGTTGAAGTGGGAACCACCAGCCACTGTGGGTGCAGGCAGACATAGGCATGCACAACATTTCCTCGCCCTGGCCAAGAGGCAATGGATAGCACACATGCTCATGACCAAAGGGGGGAAACCTTCATCCTATGCACATGCATACAGTAACATTCATGCCGGGCAACACTTACAACCTTTACTTACCCTTGTAATGGCTGTGTACTGCTAGAATCAGACAAACCCAGGTCCTAATTAAAACTCCTGTAACTGCTGGACTTCCAAGGTAAGTGTTGAACCTGGAAGAGGAAAATAAATGGCTAAAAACACAAACAAATGGCATACCCTTGCATGCTGTTACTTGCTGATGTAACCAAGTAGAAGGTGGGTGATATTTACAGCAATGAGATCAATATGTGGCAGCATCGACCTATGTCACTAGATGTGCTCTCTATCAAGTAATAGGCCTCATGCATCAAAGATTCAAACATTACAAAAACCTGGAAGAAAGCAGTACAATTTTCAAAAGAGTATCACAAACACATATGTAGTATGCACGCAGTTAGCTATGCACCCTGGGCATCAGACAAAATACTTTTGTATCCCTGAATCCACAAGATAGAAAACCAAGGATATGGCACAGTTATCATAATTTGCAGAGGGTGTTTGTGTGTGTGTGTGTGTGTGTGTGTGTGTGTGTGTGTGTGTGTGTGTGTGTGTGTGTGTGTGCACGCACATGCGCATGTGGGGGGGGGGGGCAGGAGGCCAAGGCTAACACAAAAGGTACTGACTGCTTGTGAATAGGAAAGACAGACTGGTACAAATTTTGATAAAGTATCAAATGGCCACTGAGACAGAATAAGCTGTAAGCCTCACAACTGACCAATGTAACTGTTTTGTGTATGTGTGTGTGTGTGTGTGTGTGTGTGTGTGTGTGTGTGTGTGTGTGTGTGTGTGTGTGCACATGTGGGGGGAGGGGGCAGGAGGCCAAGGCTAACACAAAAGGTACTGACTGCTTGTGAATAAGAAAGACAGACTGGTACAAATTTTGATAAAGTATCAAATGGCCACTGAGACAGAATAAGCTGTAAGCCTCACAACTGACCAATGTAACTGTTTTGTGTGTGTGTGTGTGTGTGTGTGTGTGTGTGTGTGTGTGTGTGTGTGTGTGTGTGTGTCTGCATGGGCATTCAAGGTGAAACATGTGTGTGAGTGTTTGAAAGAACACACTCATACTCTGTGCTAGCTCTACATCCTTGTATGTTGGACAGGTGAGAGATGTGCATGGTAGAGGAGACAGCTCATTGTCATCATCCCAACTGCAAAAAAATGGCTCTACCAGAAGTTGCACTGGCACATCCATGCCCATAGTCAGATGCGCTGCTGCTATGTGAACATGAAATATGTCTGCTGGATGAACTCTCCTCACACATATGCTCACGACTATGACCCAATGGCCTACCACATCTGGGTGTGGACACCGCAATCATTGATGGAGCAGTGGAAGTCATGACACTATGGGAGCATGATCAGGCATGGCCATATTGGCTATCAGAACTTGTCAGAGATTTTGGATGTGTGGCTAGGCTTAAAAAGGCCCTTGTTCTCATTAGCCTAGTAAACACCTATGAACCTATAACATCAGAAGATGATGCTGACCTATGCCCACATGGATGCTGTCTCCATCCCAGCAGATGTTCCATCACAGACACTGCCCATTCCATTGTGTCATTCATCCAATCCACTGAATCAGCAACATGGTGGAGGCAGTCATGCATGTCAGCCTGTGCCATACCTACAACCCTAAGAATGTCCTCAGAGGCCCTATTGGAATGTGCCTCTACCTCCATAGTGGCCCTAAACATACATTGAGTGGCATGTAAAGACACACCAGGATCAGGTGGAGGGTGGACAGCAGGCCTCCTCCAACCCCCCCAACAACCCTACTGCATGGCATCTGTCCCACATTTTGGCTATGGCCAAAGTCAACAGGCAGTGAAGCTTCAGTATCCACACTAAACGTATCAAGTGCCTCACCTTCCACTTGTTCATTATCTCAGGACTCACTGGAATAGCTATGCCTAGTTCTACTGGCTGTGTCTGATGAAATACAGGGGATGGTTATATTTCAATCTCAGTGTCTGATTCAACTTCTGTACAGCCCAACTGCACCTCTGTTTAGCCACCATCATCATCAGAGTCTGTCAATACTCTGACATCAGGTGACAAGAGTCTTACACTTCCACTGGCAGGCTCACCTGTGATAATAAGCATCAAGCACAAGAAAGAAATTAATACCTACACAACATTACAGTTTAACATAAAGTTTAGTATATGATAAAAAACTAAAACTGGTGCCACTATCACAGATTCTACAGCAATACACATACACACACACACACACACAGACTTATGACACCCATCTCACACATATGAATAAATGCATATTTATGAAAAATGGATATCGATAATCAAATAAAAATGCTTGGCTTGCCATGTCCAAACGACTCCACACTTGCTAAGGAATATGGTCCTGGAAGAAGTTAGGCAAAAAGGTAAAGACACAATCACCATGTGATGCCCATGCCCTGGCCTAGCAATCAAGGAGCCCCAATCCTCACCACTAACACCAGTGAGGGGCGTCTCATATAGGAGGAAAGGATAACAAATACACACAGTAAAGTGCAATTTCCCTTAAGAGCACACAGAGATCACAGTCAGTCCAGGGTTGGTCATTCCCTTGCTCTCCCGGTCCCCAATAAGACTCCCCACTGGCACAGCTATAGGGTCCAGATCTCAGTCTAGTGGGCAAGCTAAAACCTCCAGAACCCTCTCTGTCGAACCAATGCTTCGTATCCCTGCCCAAGTAGCTGACACACACACACACACACACACACACACACACACACACACACACACACACACACACACACACACACACACTTTGAGAAGAGTTTATACGACCACACTGACCCTCCTGGGGAAGGCTGCCACAGGTTCTCCAGCTGTGCCCCTTTTTCCCAGACTATATGGTAGTACCAGCTGCCACAACCCACTAATATTTATCAACTATTCAAAGGACCTTAAAAGGGTGTACAATTATTACTGTGCAATATTATTATCCAATTGGCAGTACAGCCTAGGGCTAAAGCTATTGAAGTGGCTTTGTACAATGTTACCAAAGGCATGCAAGTAATTTAAGGAGATTAAATTATCTCTACAAAAACAGCCACAGTTGAAAGGGTTTCAACATATTTAATAACACAAGATAATACATTTAGTCCACAGTGCTAGTCAAGAGTTCAGAGATCACAGAGAAATACTTAAAATAATTCAGTAGTACAGTTCTGACATCACGGAAAAACAGTCTAATCTTTCTAGTTTCTAGCTATTTCTAACAGAAAACACAAGTTTAAGATAAGCTTACATATAGAGCAAAGGCAGAGTGCTGATGAGTTGGATGGTCAAGACAAAAATGCTTAATGCTCTCTGATTCTCTCTGTTTTTAAAATAACATTCCTGGTTCACATTACATCATTCTTAACTCTTCCCTGGGCTCCCAGGCTAACAGAAACTACATTTACATTCTTCACCTCTGGGCAGAAACCAGAGCAATAAAGGACATTTATGCATGCAAATTCTGGCCTTAAAACAATAGCAAGAATTCCTTCATCTAGACTGGCCGGAGCTGTGTTTACATCAAAGGGTCACAACATGCTTTACTTGGTCAGCAAAGTGCACTGTTGTTACATTTTTTTTCAGTTCCACATGTAACACTATTTTTCCTTTTAAGACAGCAAACCTGTGGTTTACATTAATATGTACAGATGACAGAATTATCTCCAAAATTCTATATGGTTAGGCTGGCAGTCTTGATCTAACTTCCCCCAATCGTCACATATCCCCCCCCAGAGAACTCAAGCTAGTTTTTCAAGTGACCTCTGAGAAATGATGCTTGAGGGAGTTATGTCTATCTGAGTATACCTTACCCCGTTCCCTGTCTTGACAGCCCATCTGCATTGGCATTGCTAATCCCATTGCGGTGCTGCCTGGACATATCATATGCTTGCAACCCCAGGCTCCATCTTAGCAACTTGGCATTTTTTTGGCTGGCTCTGTTTAACCATGTTAGGGGGTTGTGATCTGTCATAACAGTGAATTAACTTTCGTACAGATAAGGCTGAAGTTTCTGCAGTGCCCACACTATGGCTAGACATTCCTTTTCTACAGCTGCATAGCATTCCTCCCTGGGTTGGAGCCTACAATTGAGATAAACCACTGGGTGCTCTTCCTCCTCTAAAGAAATCTGGCAAAGTACAGCCCTCACCCCACAGTATGAAGCATCCACCTGCCCAACAAATTATTTGCTGTAATCTGGACTGGCTAACACAGGGGGTCCTCCCAAAGCTTCTTTAAGTTTCTGGAATGCCTGCTGACATGGTGAGATCCACACTACATTATCTGGCCTGTTCTTCCTTGTCAGGTCTGTGAGGGGAGCAGCTATGGCACTATAACTGGGGACAAACTTTCTGTAGTACCTTGCTGTCCCTAAAATGCCCTTACCTGATTTTTGGGAACAGGTGCAGGCTATGCCTGAATAGCTTCCATTTTGGCAGGCTTTGGCCTTATCTTACCACTCCTCACTCTATGTCCTAGGTAGGAGACATCTGCTATACCCAGGTGACATTTTCTCATCTTAATGGTCGACCCTGTCTTCTGTAGTTTGCCCAGCACCTCCCTAACATGCTGAAGGTGTTCTGGCCAGGAATGTCTGTAGATGGCAATATCATCTAGGTAAGCAAGGGCAAATCCTCCTGCTCCTGCTAAGATATGATCTACCAGCCTCTGGAAAGTTGCTGGGGCATTCTTCATCCCAAAGTGCATCTTTGTGAACTCATACAAGCCAAAAGGAGTCACAAAGCCTGACTTCCCTCTAGCACTGGTAGTCAAGGGCACCTGCCAGTAACCCTTGGTAAGATCAATGGTTGTAAGATACTTAGCCCCACTCAGCTCCTCTAGGGCCTTATCTGTCATAGGCATGGGGTAAGCATCTGACTTGGTGTGACTATTTAATTTCCTGTAGTCCACACAGAACCTGGTGCTGCTATACTTCTTTGGCACCAGCATCACTGGGGAGGCCCAGGGACTACTGGACTCTTGAATCACCCCTAGTTCCAACATCTCATGTACCTCCTCCCTCAGAGTCTGTTTGATTCTCTGAGGCACTCTATAAGGGGCCAGCCTAATAGGCTTTTGGGGTCCTGTATCCACCTGGTGTTGCCCCAGGTGGGTGCACCCTGGTTTCCCAGTGAACATGTCCCCAAATTCCTGCAAATCTGCTCGGATTTCTCAAACCTGGGTAGGAGATAGCTGCTGGGACATTGCTACCCCATCCACTGAGGTGCCAGACCAAGCCTCAGTGAGGAGACCAGTCACCAGATCTCCTTAAGATACTCCTGCAAATGCTCAGCACAAGGGCCTCCCTATCATGGTAAGGTTTCATCATGTTAACATGCTACAATTTGTGCCCCTGCCTTCTGCCTAGCAGTTCCACCATGTAGTTAACATCACTTACCTTTCTTACAATCTTGTAGGGTCCCTCCCAAGCTGAATGCAGCTTGTTGTGTCTGACAGGAATGAGAACCATTACCTGCTTCCCCACAGCATACTCTCTAGCTCGAGCATTCCTGTCATACCACACCTTTTTCTGTTGTTGGGCTTCAGCCAAGTTCTCCTGGGCCAAGCCCATGAGCTCCCTGAGCCTTGTCCTGAGGTTTAGGACATATGCCACAACAGACTTCTTGTGAGACTTGCACTCAACCTTCCCACTCATCTCGAATTAAATCTAGAGGTTCCCTCACCCTATGCCCATACAGCAACACAAAGGGTGAAAAACCTGTGGATTCCTGGGGAACCTCTCTGTAAGCAAACAACAGATGGGGCAAATATTTGTCCCACTCCCTCTTAAACTGATCTGCAAATGCTCTCAAACTGATCTGCAAATGCTCTTAAACTGATCTGCAAATGCCTGTAGCATGGACTTGATTGTAGAGTTTAACCTCTCAACAAGACCATTAGTCTGGGGATAGTAGGGGCTGGTCTTCATGTGCTTCACCCTACAGGACTTCCACAGAGAAGCCAGCAGGTCTGACATGAAATTGGCACCTCTGTCAGTCAGTATTTCTTTTGTGAAACCTACCCTGCTGAAAATCTCTAACACTGCATTTGCCACCTTCTCTGCCTCAATGGAGGACACAGTCACTGCCTCAGGGTATCGTCTGCCATAATCCACTACCACTAGGATATACTTTTTCCCTGTGGAACTTGGGGTAATCAGAGGACACACAATATCCATAGCTATCCTCTGAAATGGCTCCTCAATGCAGGTAAAGGCATCACAGGAGCTCTCACCTTATCTCCTGCTTTGCCTACCTTTTGGCACTGCTCACAGGTCCTGTTACATCTCTGGAACTTCCAGGCCAATACAAGTTCTACATAATATGCCTCTTTGTATGTTTTATGGCCATATGATCCCTGCAAAGGATATATCATGAGCTATGGTTAGAAGCACCAGATGGTAGGCTCTAGGCACTACCAACTGCTGTACTGTCTCACCTTCTGGCACTCCCTCAGGGGTCCACTCTCAGTATAGTAACCCTTTGTCCCAGTATACAGATTCCCCCTTTCCTTGAGAATCAGGTGCCTCCCTATCTACCTGCCTCAGGCCTTGCAAGGTAGGGTCTGAGAGCTGAGCCTGTCTCAACTCTCTCTTTGTAACCCTTCCCAGCTCCCCTTCCACAGGAAGTCTGGCATCCTCTGTCAGCCTTGGTACTACTACTCACCTCTACCTTTGCAGTCACTCTGTCCAAGGGTCCATCAGTACCCACAAGCAGCTGTGGCTCACCTTCAGTCTCACTGCTACTGGGTAGCCCCCTCCCTGAAGTAACCACCTCACCAGTCCTGGCTGCAAGTATGCAGTCTGTCTGGGTCTCCCCAAGCTACCAGACCCACATGCTTGTCTTCTAGCCTGACTGCATGTAACTACACAAACACATGGTACTGCCTCATCCGAATCCTTCCCTATCAGCACATCTGCATGATGGTAGTATGGTACCCTTGTTGTCTCAAGACAACCTACTATTGGCATTTTGTCTTTCCCACTTACTGGCTCCCACACCTTTTGTTCCCCACCTTGCCTCGGTGGACACCTGTATAACACAGGGCCCCACTGGTTACATTCAAAACATTTAACCTTAGCTCCTAGATGTGCACCTGGACAAGTGGCTTCCCCTGCTACCGGCATATTCTGTTGGGGCAGTCTGTGCTTCCCACCATGGGTTCCGTTAGACCCATGAGCAGTACTGGGGGTCCCTTTCCTGTGCAAGGCTGCCTGCTTGCCAGGTATAGGTCTCCCTTCTTCCCCAACTCATCTGAAGTAGCACATTGTCTATCAGATAACCAGATCCTCATGTTCTCAGGCAAAGTGCTAAAGGCTTGTTCCCTCACCAAAAGGTCTGCCAGCCCTTCAAAAGTGGTGACATGATATCCACTCACCCACCTAAGGAAAAAAGTGCTCAGTTCAGCAACATATTCACACACACTGTCATCTGCCTGCGTATAAGCTCACAAAACTTTTTCCTATAAGTTTCAGGTGTTATCTTAAACAATTCTAACAACTGATTTTTAACAGCAGTATAATCAAAACATGCAACATCAGACATTTTTGACAAAACAGTCACAGCTTTACCATGGAGTAAGGGGGTCAGGAACCATACCCAGAGCCTTTGGTCAATACTATACTGTTTGCATACCCTCTCAAACATATGAATGAAACTATCAAAATTATCCCCCTCTTTAAATTGCAGAATAAATTTACTGATCTTTTGTGCTTTTGGGGTCCAGTTACTCCCTTTCCCATTACCTCCATGACACTGGCAAAGAGTCAGCATTTCCCTCTCATGCCTCCTCTGCCACTCCTTTTTCTCAGCTTCTATCTCCAAACGCCTGGCCTCCAACTCAAGTCTCTTTATCTCCAGATGGATTTTTAAGTCCTCTGCAGAAAGGTTGAGCTCCACTGCCAGTCTGACTGTCCTCCTGGTTGCTGTTTTCTGATGCAGCTGTAACCAAGGCTGCAATCAGGTCTGCCTTAGTCAGGTTTCCATGTACCAGTTCCCTAGTCTGGCACATCTCCGCCAGCTGGCTCCTTGTCAGCTTTCCATACTCCTCTGCTGGCATGCTGCCTGCTCACCCTGACTAACTGAGCTAACAAAAGAAATAAAACAATTGTGATCTGAACTGAGTATTCACTGCATGGCTGATTTAGAGTACAAAACACCTTCAGAGCTCACTGTACACCAGCTACAGGAATTCACTCTACCCACACCACTACAAGCCAATTAGTATTTGCCAACTAATTAATATGTGGTGTGGATATCCCACCACTGCCAAACCATTAATATGTGACATCCATGCCCTAGCCTAGCAATCAAGCAGCCTCAATCCTCACCACTAACACCAATGAGGGGCATCTCATATAGGAGGAAAGGATAACAAATATACACAGTAAAGTGCAATTTCCCTTAAGTGCACACAGAGATCACAGTCAGTCCAGGGTCGGTTGCTCCCTTGCTCTAAAAGTCCCCAATAAAACTCCCTACTAGAACAGCTATAGGGTCTAGATATCAGCCTAGTGGGCAAGCTAAAACCTCCAGCACCCTCTCTGTCCAACCAGTGCTTCATGTCCCTGCCCAAGTAGCTGACACACCAGCACACACACACACACACACACACACACACACACACACACACACACACACACACACACACACACACACACTTTGAGAAGAGTTTATACAACCACACAAACCCTCCTGGGGAAGGCTGGCACAGGTTCTCCAGCTGTGCATCTTTTTCTCAGGCTATACAGTAGTACCAGCTGCCACCACCCACTAATATTTGTCAGCTACTCAAAGACACTTAAAGAGTGTCCAATTATTACTGTGCAATATTATTATCCAATTGGTTGTATGGCCCAGGGCTAAAGCTATTGAAACTGCTTTGTACAATTTTACCAAAGGCATGCAAGTACTCTAAAGAGCTTAAATTATCTCTACAGAAACAGCCACAGTTGAAAGGGTTTAAACATATTTAATAACAAATAGTCAAAACATAAACCAATACTTTTACTACATAGTGCTAGTCAAGAGTTCAGAGATCACAGAGAAATACTTAGAATAATTCAGTAGTACAGTTCTAACATCACAGAAAAACACAGTCTAATCTTTCTAGTTTCTACCTATTTCTAAGAGAACACACAAGTCTAAGATAAACGTGCATATAGAGCAAAGGCAGAGTGCTGATGAGTTGGATGGTCAAGACAAAAATGCTTAATGCTCTCTGATTCTCTCTGTTTTTTAAAATCAGATTCCTGGTTCACATTACATCATTCTTCACACTTCCCTGGGTTCCCAGGCTAACAGAAACTAAATTTACATTCTTCACCTCTGGGCAGAAACCAGAGCAATAAAGGATATTTATGCATGCAAATTCTGGCCATTAACTTTGACCTTAAAACAATAGCAAGAATTCCTTCATCTAGACCGGCCTGAGCTGTGTTTACATCAAAGAGTCGCAACATGCTTTACTTGGTCAGCAGAGTGCACTGTTGTTACATTTTTTCCAGTTCCACATGTAACACTATTTTTACCATTTAAGACAACAAGCCTGTGGTTTACATTAATATTTACAGATGACAGCATTATTCTATCTGGCTAGGCTGGCAGCCTTCATCTATCTTCACTCAGTCTTCACACACCAGAATTCCAATAACACAGGGTGACAGAATTAATGCCTATATGTTGATTACCAATACTATTAACTGAAACTTGCCTGACATATCCACCTAGAGCCAGTGTGAAATGAACAAAAATGTTCCGTTAATCATATCAATGTAGCAATAAGTTCAATAAAAAAAAAAAATGAAAACAACATGAACGATTACTTTAAATACTATACTGTACAATAAAATGTTATAAATTGATATTGTAAGCTTATCTGGAAGCTCCTTCTGGCACATACTTATCTTCCCAGCTACATCGGCATGAACATCAATCACATGTTGTACATTTTCTGCTGAGCTCTCTGGATCTCTTACAGTGGACATGAACTGTTCATTTGTTGTCAGTGGTGGCTCTGTAGCAGTCCCTCCATAGTCAGCTGTTTAAGGGCAACTGCAGCTGCTCTCCTCCATGCTGATGAAATCATATTAGTGGCCTTATGATGCGCCTGATCATAAGTCCTGCTGCTCCCCCTATGGCATTTACGTCGTTAACTATCTGATTCCAAACATTCTGTCACACATATCCCCACACCCTCTCTCAAGCAGAAGGCACCATGGCACCTGAATACTTGCACAATTATGTCACTTTCTGAGTCACTGAAAGGGACTTTACGTGGAATGTTGCACTGGAGTGTCATACTCCTAGGTAACATAAAACAGAGAAGGATACAACACAAGTGCCACATGATTAAATTCCTACTTATATACATGTATATGTTTTCGGTATTAACCATTACAGCCACAGAGTTCAGATATTAAAATATAAGGTTATGTGTTTGTAACATATCACACTCATACACAAACCAATGTTTGACCTAAAACAAGGAATAACAATGGAGTTATTTATTGTTTACTACAGAAAGAACTGAATGACAAAAAAATTCAAGAGCAAGCCTCTTGAAACACAACTTTTGTTGTGGCAACACACAAATGGTATTTGCTCCCCACCCCCAAAAACACACAGGCAAATGACAGTTTGTACCAAGTAAGGAATAACATATTAGTCAATTATTATAAATATATTCAAAAAATTCTCACAAAATGTGCTCACATTTACAAAAGAAAAGTCAGATTTACACGATTGTCAATAACCTCTCCCAGTGTCCTGCATCCCCTAGAGGTGTCCATGGGCCATCTTAGAAGCCTAACACCTCTGTGTCATTGACAATATAAGACATTACATTTCACTGAAATTACATAGAAGAGTGCAAGAAAACCAGTTGTAAAAATAACACTTGTGATGAAAGTTAATAAGGCTGTTTATCTGAGAAAGTAAAATGCCTGACAAAAATGCCTATGTCAACAGTGAATTTATAAGATGTGCATACAGATAAAAGTTCCATTTTATAATGTGTGTGTATATATATATATATATATATATATATATATATGTATATATATATATATATATATATATATATATATATATATATATATATATATATAAAACATTTTCCTTGTAACATGTTAACAAATCTAGCACATACGTGAAAAATACAATCAAACCTTAGCAACATCAGAATGCTTCTGTGCAGAAAAACCCAAATTAATAGCAATCTTCTTCAGTGTTCTCCACATGCACAACTTTCCTCACCTCCAAATTTCCTAGCTATATGGTTACCTTTCTATAGTGTAGATTCAGGCCTCTGAGAATGATCAAGATCCAAATGAGGTGTGAACTAATTAGGATTGCTGAATGCCAAACATTTGACTTCATGTCTCAGGTGTAAACATAGTGTAGGGAATACCTCAATGTTAGTTGCAAATGGATTGCAACTGTGAATGATTTTTGGTAGAGGGAAGGAAAACACAACAGCAATTCAGACTCTGTTACTTGCAGTGGGTGTGTCACCCAGGATACGCTTACAAAGTGTACAAGTAATTGTAGCAAGCTTCTAAATGGAAGTGAGCAGCAGTGCAGCACACGTCTCAGTTTTTGTTCACTAATAACCAAACTCTTCTGCCTTTGCTGAAAACTGTCTACTACATACATTTTAAGGACAATGATACAAAATGCCCTACAGATTGCGTGAGTGAAAGGACAACATGGATAAGAGAAGATTAAAC
>NC_056731.1:229753361-229813361 GCF_019279795.1 Protopterus annectens
GGTAGGGTTTCTACTTTCACTGCTGACAACTGGTTTGTGTGTGCATTCAACAATTAGTATGCTGGCAATTCAATAATGCTTAAATTGAGGATGAGTGGATTCATATAAATTCATAAAGGAAGCTGGGAAACACTTTACTGGAAGAGTATAGAATGGATGAAATAAGCTGCATGACAATATGGTGGCAAGCAAGACATCAATACAGTAGGTGGCTAAAATAAATCAAAGAGGAGGTAGGCTATGGATTAGAGAGAACTGAATGGTGTGCATAATCACATAGTTATTGCTGAGTTAATGTGTCTCAACTTCTACTGACAGCAATTCTCAAAAGATCATAAGTTAAAAGGGTAAACTGAGAGTTAGTACTAGAGTTGATGTGGCTATGTGGTGCTGCTTTAGAGTTATTACTGGAACAAGAGTTTTAAAAGTTATGGGAAGAGTGGTGTTCCAATTCTGGTTATTTGCATAGTAACATCATTATTTGTACTTGGAACTACCTGATAACATAGCCACATCAGTAATAATCCATAGCAGTGAGTCTGCTGTGCTCAACATGACTGAAGTGACAATATCAGAGATTACTACTGCAAAAGCATTGATCAGCTGATCGTATGACAGTTAACATAATCTGCAGACCCTAAAGTGACAGGCATAATGGGCCTGCTGTTACAAATGGAATATGAAGCATAAAACATAAATACATGATTCCATAAGAAGAATGAGACAGCTAAGATATATCTAAGGAAATAGCTGACCTGCATACTGCAACAGACAGGAAAATCAAACGTGGCCTGCTTCTTTAGGGAAAGATGATTGTGCATATATTCCAGACTACTTAGTTTTATCACCGTGCTAAATATTTAACAATAGTAACCAAGCTGTATTTTGTACTTGAACAAATATGAGCCTAGGATATCTGTTTGAGAACAACCTTGTCAAACAGAACTTGAGTCAAAAAAGTTAAACATTTTTGAAAAGTAAAAAAAAATTGTTGAAAGTCATAACCACTGAAAATGCAAAAAAAATAATATTAATAATAATAATACACAGAACTATATGCAAGATCACAGTGTTTGTTATGACAGGAAAATCCCCTGAATCCCATAGACACAACATAGTACCCCAGGTGTTCTATAATTCTAACATTAACCTAATCATAACTCAAAATCTGACATTAATTGTAATTATAACCGACCCTAAAACAATGAAAACCAATACCTCAGTACTAAACCCACTTAAACCATACATGTAACCCTAAAGTTACTATAGATAACACACTTGAGTAAATGATATTTCAGTCAAATGCAACTTCTGATATAGTTCATTTGCATATTATTTTGGCTTTCACTGCAGTTTAACTACTTCCAATCCTGTAAAACTAACACAAAACATTACAACTTATAAAATGGAGTCTAACTTTATAACCTCATGAAAACTGCACAGATAAACCCATCTTCATTTTCCTTACTGCTCACACAAACGAATATGCATTTACATAAACAAGAAAACATGTAGCTAGGATGTTACTCCTATATTCTGCACAAATATGCCAATCATCTGTCAGTTAATATGAATATATCCTCAGTTTGTCAGAAGCTGAGATATCCACATTAAAAGTATGGTCATAGGCTTAATTTAAATAGCCCAACTACCATTTTATATTTATGTAGTACATGGAACATTCTGATTGCACTCTGAATTCAGGAAAAAGGCAACTTTGTTAAACATCTTTTTGATGCAAGAAAACTGGTTAACAAAGTTTTGTTACACATCTGTCAGTGTAAGATTAGTATCAAATGAGACCATAACAGCAGCCAAAACCAGCACAAATCAGCAGCCAGAATCTAAAATAACTTTAAAAGATGTAACATACATGGGTATCATAAAAAAATGTGGTACCCATATGGGTATCACAAAAATCATGTGTTAAGACGTGTCTTAACAACTTTTAACATAATTAGCTAATGTTTTCTGACTGTTCACATTTTTGTGACTTTTCACAGATGTGAAGCATTTAATCATAGCTGTCAGCTGTACAGACTTTTGCAATGTCTAGATTTTTGCCTCATATTTCTGGTCTATTCCACACAAAATTCACTATTTTCTGGCAAATCACTAAGGATTGAGACCACTAAATAATGACATACATTTTAGTTTCAGACTTCCTATCCTTCAAAAAATGTTTGCTAACACAAATCCTGTATTCTAGCAGCAATCTAAGTTTATTAAAGCAAAATTCAAAATCTGTCCCCAATTTTTGGAGCTTTGTCTCCCCATTATTTTAGGTTTTGTCCAGATTTCTTGCACTAAGAGGTTGAGAGGTATGCACTTCATGCTACTATAATGTTTCTTTTTTTTCTGCAGCAAGTAGTTTATCAGAGTAGCTAAGGCCCCATGTAGTACAAACAAGTATGACTGGGTCTCTATGATCAAAGCTCAGTCATGTGTTGTCAGCACGGATGTCAGGATTCACCTCTTGAACTTTGTTTCACTCTGCTTTTGAGGTGAATTTCTTGACAATCATACTTTTAACAGATTACTTGGTTATGAGCAGACACAATCATACCCCTGTGTTTTGGTCTCTAAAATCCTCAATCAGCATGATTGCAAACTGTAAAACACCTGGACATTGACTAACTATTGCTCATTCATTCTTCTAATGGGCGAGGGCTAGAATTCAATACACTAGCAAAAGGTGAAAAGTTGTAATGTTTTTTATTAATGTCTTTACATTTGTACTGTGACAATGGTCGTATGAATAATTTATTATTGAATGGCTAGAGAATATTTTGTCCAATATTTGAATTAGTATTTTTAGGAGACTTTATTTTAGTCGAAATGTTGAAATTGAGGCTACATTAACATTTTGTGTATAATTAATTAATGAAGTGATTGCCATTGGATAGATGTCTGATGATGTAATTTCAGATAACTTTTTAAATGCAGTTGTTTTTTGATTTTTAAATGTCTGATGATGTGCCATTGAAGGCATGAAAGTGCTAGCCTACTGTCAATAAAACTGCTTTATGGACTTTTTCCAGCCTTGTTTGTTGCCTCTTCAGTGAGATTTTGGACACTACCGAAAGGCTAGATTTGTACAATCTGCACTATCCACTTTTCCCCTTCTTAGTCTAGGGCTGTGGGCACACAATGGCCTAAGCACAGACTGGATATAAGCACTGCCACACAGAACAGGATTTGTCCTTAGTGTACTGTTACCATTAAGACTGTAGTGATGCCACTCCCCAAGTCTGCATTGCATGTTACTAGAATAATGTCTAATCCCAGCTCTCCCATTGACAAAATGTCTCTCAACTATCCCTGATTTTCTTTCAGTGACATCACTCATTTTGACTCAAATTTTAGGTCTGTCCCTTTTAATCCCTCCTAAAACTGGTGGCTGCTGAAGAAAAGGTGGTGAATTGCACTTAATAAATAATTATAATAATTACATTTATAGACTTGTTTTAGTTCCAAAAATGTATTTGTGTCTTTCAGCTTTTCCTGGTTAGGGGTCGCCACAGCGGAACTTCGGTCCACTAATGATTGGCAGTTGATTTTTACATACCAGCTTGCCAGGCCTGATGCACAACCTTCAACGAAGGTATGCCCATTCACGCATGTCTCCACGCAGAAGACGCTCTAGCTGAGAATCGAACCGGACAGCGTCTTACTGTGAGGCGACAACTCTACCGCAGCAAAAATGTATATTAACTCATATTCTCTTGTTCTGTCAATGCCTCTAGTTAATAGTGCTAATATTTTAAAAGTGTCCCTGATTATTTCTGGATTTGTCACTGATTAGTTGAGAGTTAAAGATAAGACAGCATAAAATCTCTTATTCACATCTCCCTGGCAGTATCCTCATTGGCAAGTATTCTTTTTCAGAATTTACATGAGCACTGAAGCTGGGTATAAGACTTTATGTACTCAAAATGCTTACTATTTGCATACTACAAATTATGCATTTTGAAATCTAAACCAGCTTAAGTAAAGCATCAAAAAATAAGGACAAACTTTTATCAAATAAACCCTGATTATATTACTGACTATATATAATACATTTCTAACATTTAATAAGATTTATAAACTAGTTTCCATAACACTCATAGGAAAATCAGAAATGCTACAGGCACTGCACTTCTTATCTTTCTGTCCAAAAACAAAAATCTTATCTAAACTGATTATGATTTGTTGTATCTGTCATTTTATTTTACTTGTGAGAAATGTCCATCATGAATTATCAGCAAACCTGAAGGCATGTTTAACTTCCACTGCCACTTTATGAATGACAGTAAGTTGTCTTTACAAAATTTGTCAGACTTCCCCATATTTTTTTTCTACCTTCCTATTTAACTGATTTTGTAATAGATTTTCAAGGGATATTATCAAATTGCTTTAGCTCTTGATACTAGTTTTTAACATGACACTTTCACCTTCCAATGTATTTGAATTCATCCTCCTGTTTAATTCTGGCACTGTAACATAGCAAGTAAAGCCAAAAGAAACTGTAAGCTGTTTACATCCTGTGGAACACAATCTGATTCCTACAAACTCATCTTGCATAATGAAGAAAAAAAAAACCTGGAAAAAATGTTTGCTAGACAGGAGTTCCTGAATTTTCCACTGAGACTAGATATCTTTGTTTATTTAGAATTACCCAGTGTAAAAAAAATAAGTGATACTCATTTGGCAAAATTAATATGACTGCAGTCAGAAAAATCATTTAAAGAAGTATTACATTTTACATGGGAAAATCTTTTGAATATCTGTCTAGTAACAATAAGTCTATAAAGGACCACCAGTGTTGCTAGCTGGCTTTTGGTTTCCTACAAGCCTGAACTCAGTGAGCCAAAATGCTGAGGGACTCTGGGAAGTATACATCTCAGGCTAGCAAAAATAAATGGGATTAATGAAACTCAGCTGTTTCACTTGAAGGTACATAACTCTTTTGCCAAGATGACTCACGTGTTCACATGATTTCAAAGAGATGTTTAATTAGATGCACATAGCATGCATTTGATATCCTTCAGATACATTAGCCAGTCATCAGGTTTATAAGCATGGACTTCTGAACTATTGTTTTTAAGTAAAAACAATACACTTTCCTTATTAAAACTAATTAATACTTTCTGATGGTTTTCACTCTAATGGCTTCTATATCGTTAAATTCTTCTGCTGCGCTCTTATTTCATATTATGTACATCTGGTTTTCCTCTTGCAGATTAAGTTTGATACTTTCCTTCTTTATACGGAACTTCAAGTGACAACTTTTTAACTACCTTAGATAGTGATTTACAGTCAAGATTACTTTAAACTAAAATGCAGTGTAAGACAAAACCTGACTACAATGCGTTACAATCATGGTGGCAGGGACATCAATAATATAACCAAAGGGGCAACTGCAATTCAGGCATAAAAGCATTTCTTTGTAAAGCTGTCTTGTTATTATAGAGCTCTCAATGTGCATCGCTGGCAATCCAAGTTCAGCTGTTACCTTTTTTGTTGTGGGAGACAAACTATGTAACAGGATGGTGAGTGTGATTTCTTTGTCTCAAGAACGTCAGTGAGGGACCAGACATATCATTCCTCCTTGTGTCAAACCTGTATTAATATTACTAACATTTCACATGCATCAAACTGACAAAGGATTAAAAACTACTATATCTGCAAATAATGCTTATATAAACAATCCATGGAAGGGAGTTCTCTTTTTCATGTAGGATCTGCCACACTGGAATAAGGCAAACAACATATGATATCATACACTAGATACATATGGTGATCTACCTTCTTCCTGTACAGCATTATTAGCATGGGAAGTCTTTTTTTAAACCTTTTTATTAAATGTGTCATTTTTAAAAGATGTCAAAGGTATACATACACTACAAGAAAAGAAAAGAAACTATAACAACATTTCCATTGTTATGTTATGTTTTCTCTTTAATAGCTTCTAGGATCTAGTGACTTACCGTAGAGCTAGTGCCCTAGTACTGAAGAAGAACCTGAAGGCACATTGAACTTTTTTTGTTACTATATACATGCCAGTGAAATAAGCTGTCTTTATCACTGTTCTTCATCTTTGTCTCACTACTTTCACCTTTAACTGATTTTGTTACATACTTCCAAAGAGAAAATTCCTTACAGATTTTCTTTTTTTTTTTTGCGAGAAAGACTGCGTTAGCCCTGGCTGGCTCTGAAGTACCCATTCATTAAAGGCCCACTTTTCTTGAATAACAGGTTCCCATGTCTAATCCCTAATCCACTAGCAATGCCTTAGTTTTTAAAGACCAGTTCTAATATGAGAAAAGTAGGCCTACACTGAGAAGACTGTGAACCAGCTACAAATCAAGTTTCCATGAAAGAGTCTGACCAAAACAGAACAACCAAAAGACACAGTGACTACAGACACTGATAAGCATACAAGTCTTATAGATGACTCTGAGCTAAGTGTGTGAAATGAGCCTTAATGACCATGGCTGTCTTAAGACCAAAAAAGGGCAAGAGATACTGAGAAAGGATCCTCCTCTGTGTGCTGACTCAGGCTGAGAAAGCTATGTCTTAAAGAAACAACAAACAGTGAATACTGCCCCCTCCACCTCAATGAAAGCAAACCTCTCAGAAAGGATGTGGGGTGACTCCCCCCATAGCCTGAAACCAAGGAAGGGCAAAAGCCAAGGAAACTAGAACACCACCTGATAGGGCCACTGTGAGTCAGTCATTCAAGTAAAGTAATAGAAGACTCGTATTTTCCTACAAGATATTTCTCAGCATGGCAAGCAACTTAGTAAACACTGCAAGTGCAGACAAAATGTCAGGAGTTTGTAGAGAAAATGAAGATCAATCAGACTAAACTGAAAGAGTCACTGGTATGGTCACCAGACATTAATAAATTAAAAGGCATCCATTATGCATAGTAGCAACTTTCAGGTGCCCATCTACAAGAAGGGCATGACCCTTGGGCTCTCATCATCTATAATTTGAAGTACCAGATGTACATAAAATTAGGTCCATGGTAGGATGAAACTGTATATCCTATTTGTAAGAAGATAAATTTGGGAGCATAATATCCTGTTCATAAGATGATAAATGTGGGAGCATAATCCTTTCCTTTCTCTAAAGATGAAATAGTCTCTATACCCTCTTGGAGAGTACAGCCTGTCCTGTTTTAAAAGCTGTGTAATGAATGTCTGGTCCTGGAATGAAGCATTTTCTTAAGGTAGACCCAATAATTCTCAGACAAGGCTGCTGATGGTCATGTGTAGAACCAAGCTAGGTCAAACATACAGAAATAGCTTCTTACAGATGGTCATGGGTGTATTCAGGATTATGACCACTATGCACATGGTTGTAATCTCCCTGCAGACTTAGCTAGTGCAGGTGAGAGAGTCAAAAGTACCTTTTCATTGGTATTCTCATTTTGTGTGCATGTGGAGGTGATACTCTTTATCTTCAGGGAAATGCAGGGTGACCTAGTAGAAGAGGAGGAAACAAGGAAGCTTTAAAGAAACCCTTCCATGGAAGATAACAAGACTGTCCTCTTCTGGATGTCCTCAGCTGGATTCCGGCATATCTGTTCAAAGAAGACATTGCTCCAGAGCAGGATATCTGGAATGGCCTGCTCTAGCTTCTCCACAAATGAAGGGATCCTAAGCCATGCCATCCAGTACAAGCAAGTGCCTGAGCCTTTTGCCCTAATGATGGAATCAGCAGAGTGAAAATTACAGGAGACTATGTGAAAACCTACTGTTGAAGCTATAGTAAAAGTCTTTGTGACAGCCTTCCTTCATTCTTGAAGGCATGGCATTTTTTCCATAGCCTACACCACAAGGAAGCATGGAATTAGGACAGACATAATAAACTTCTTTGACAAATGGTAATACAGGAGAAACTCCTCCTGCCCATTATATTTAAACCTTTATGGACTTATCTGTTTGAAAGATGCTATGGCCTCTCGGGGATAATTAGATTGTTGAACTAAAGATCTTCAAAGGAGTTTTTCCCCACAACCATGAGGACAGTCTGATTAGACAAAGAAATCAATCCTAGGACGTTAAGTCATGATGCCATTTAACTCTACTGGGAGGTTATAGATGACAATTACCTCTTCTGGAGCATTTACTTAGTTTAATTTTTATACTCTCGTCTCTTCATTTTACATTTCCCTTTACTTACCTAAGAAGAACCAATACCTGCTCTTTTAATTTCTATGTCTCCTTGATTCTTAAGGCCACAAAAATGATATCTGCTTGTACACAATAGCATAAAAGTGTTTCCTTGAGTACACAAGGCGTCTCTTCTAATGTACTTGAATAAATAATGATTTTGTGTGAACATGAAATCCACATAATCTGAAAAAAGGGTTTTGTAAACCACAGCCCCTTTTTACATTTTTATTGTCACTCTGAGGTCACTACTACTAGAATATAGGTTACAAAAAAAAAAACTCCACCTTAGAACCCCAAAACTTTTTTTCATTGTATCTGTTTTCTGAGCTATTTTAATGCTTCAGAATCACTCTAAGTGCTTATTTTATCATTTTAATGTGTTTCCCTCAAAATGACAGATGGTGGGGCCTGCCTTAGTAACACGATCATATTTTCTTGCTTTCATTCCTTCTTCTCAGAATACATTTCAAGTTGTTTATATGATTCATTCTAGACATAAGGAAGTGATGTTTTCTTATGCCATTAAGGCAGACTCTCAAGAGTATGAATCACTGTCATCTAATACACCTTCAGTAACAGAGCTACTTCTGTGTTTCACTAACTGAGCCTCATTTATGTGTCTGTCAAAGCTTGTTCTATGCTACAAATAGGTGTTAACTGCTTCCAGCAAAAGAAAGTTGGCAAATAGCAGGCTTTTTAAAGGGATTCTTTTGTAGTTTTAAAGGAACTGACAGACCTCCCCTCACACTCTCAATGTGAGGTGTGAAAACTCTTACTGCAGTAAATGATCCTTGCTGTATCATGTTCAGGTGAAAAGTAATAGTGTTTAGGAAATGACTCCCAACTAAGTCTGCCTGCCTTTTCCCAAGTTTTTTTCTCTCTCGTGAAAGATGCAGAATTAAAACATGCTTCACTAGTTGCTTCATTGCTTCTGTCATGTTCAACACCTTTTTTTTCTATTTTTGTATTTATTTATACTTTGTTAACCAGGAAAGTTAACTGGTCCCAGGACCCTTTTCATTCACAACCCAGGCTACATTGGCAAAGACAATAACAAGTAATAAATGCACTTAGGAATACTAAGAAAAAATACTTCCATAAAGACATTGACAAAGATTGCATGTACAAGACACATCCAAGGTGTGACAATAAATAAGTAAACCATTAAACAACATTTACTAGATTTTATACATTAATAATACTTAACTCTACTATGTTAACTTTATTTTAAATAACAAGTTGTATGCACTCACATTGCACAATTTACTGTGCTGTAAGATGTTACTGTTCTCAAACTGACCAGGAATCAGCAAGTGAAGGTTTTATGGCTTCATAAAAAAAAAATGACGGGGGATAATTATATTTGCATCACTTCTGATGTCTTAATTGAGTATGAAAACATACTAAACCTACAGATTTGAAACAGAACAACCATTACAGTAGATTTGGGACATGTAGAAAGTAGGAAAAAAAGAGGCTGATTAGGATGATGAGAATTATATAGTACATAAATGAGTGAACACACCCCATCTGTGTGTGTTTGTATATATGTGCATCCCTATATATATATATATATATATGTGTGTGTGTGTGTGTGTGTGTGCGCGCACACACACACACACACACACACACATCCATATATCAGTGCATGTGTGACTACTTATAGAAGTTTATATTCCATATTTCTCTATAGATCTATTCACACTGTACTGCATTCCACACATAGCATTATACAAGCTACATACATACATGTTATACACACACAGATACATACATATATGTGTGTGTGTGTGTGTGTGTGTGTGTGTGTGTGTGTGTGTGTGTGTGTGTGTGTGTTTATGTGTAGACACACATATGCAGTTACATAAAATTTCCATTTTGATTTGTTTTTATTTGTAGGAATGAAGGACACACAGACATATAAACACACGTGCATTTAAACACAGTTAAAGTACTTCTGATTAACTTTTCTTAATGTTTTTAATGCAAGGGCACATAGCAAATATGTATTAAAGTAAATTCAGCTGTATATTACTGTTGGCATCATTGCTCACATTTGCTTTGTGGACTAGAAAATGGTCATGCACTCTACCACTGTAAGGACTGACTCAAAGTCAGTGGGAGCCTGTTCCCATGGATCTGTGTACCAGATATGCATCCCCACTGGAAGGATGTCATAAAAAGCATAAAAGACCTTTTTTTATGATGAGTATCAGTGCACCTAGCTGAGAGATTTGCCACTTGTCTCTCTTTCTGCAGTTCTGTCCTGTGTGTGAGGGAGGGTCTTGAAAATTATTTATCTAAATGTCACAGAAATCTTTGATACTACATTTAAGTCATCTTAACATATAAGCTATTATAAATAATCAACATTTAAGGCTTAGCATTTTAATACTGTGATGCTGCTTTTGTAAATTTGTCAGAAGAGGTGACAACTGACTTTAAACTCCTGGCTGATCTAATTGCTTTGTTTTGCTATGAAAGAGAAGTGTTACGTTCTTCTCTCTGCAACAAAATGGTAGAAAACAGTTCCACAGTTTTCTGTCTTTTTTACAGCAGATGCTGCACACCTGACATTAGCAGGATTAATTGCCCATCTAAGATTGACAGCAGTTACTGACATGGTAAACTACAGATTTAACTGTGTCTATGGTATGTGATGTAGGTGGTGACAGATTCCACTGGAAAGTATGTGAGAAGTTAAGATTTAAAAAGTAGGTGGGTTTTCCTCTTCCATTGATTACAAGACAAGGGAATGAAAGTTTTAAGAAGTACAAGCAGGTTTCTGGTACCTACACAATACTGGAACCATACTGTAGGGAGAAAAGAAACATAAGGACTGAGTTAATCTATAGGAGAGGGCAGAGTTTTCCTTTAATTAAAAAAAAATCTAACATCTATTGTTCTTTTCCAGGATCTCATAATCTCAGAAAAACAATAATACTGATTTTGTGAACTAACACATATCCATATATTGTCTAATAAGCAAGCAAACCTCAAGAAAAAGATTCAAGTAATGTAGCTCTGAAAAACTAAAACAGATGAATCTACCTACAAGGCCATTGAAAACAAAGTTATTTTCTGATCTTTGCATTTAGATTGCAGCATCTCATAAATGAGATGCTACAATGTATCATTCTGCTTGTCTGTTTGCCTTTATTTCAGACATTGTTTAATAAAAAGCTTTGTACATTTTTATTAAACCATGGACAAAAAAAATTAGTCTTTTCCACCATGATGATACCTTAGGGTAGCCTGTGGTGCACCCAGGGGGTTTAATGAGGCACCTTTACACATGGTGCATCTATTAAAGTACATTGATGCCAAACAAGTTCTTCCTACAGTGACACCTCTAAGGATAAAGTTCACTGGTTTTCCACAGTGACATCAGCACATGGAAAAATGTTTTTATAAAAACTGATTTTCTTACAAAAATATACCAGATTTATTTTTTCCTACTATACAAAGGTACTGCTTGGCAGTTTATACACTTCAACCTATAGTGCAAAGTTACGGTTAAAACATTGAAAAATTACTAACTATTGTCAGTAGCATAAACACTTATATAACATCCAAGGTCACCTTGCATTGTTCTGCTGTACAATGCAAATGAAAAGTGATTCCTAAAACCGCAAATTACATATCAGCAGTGAGTAAAGACTTACTGCTCAGTGGCACAGCAATGTGCAAGCAAGCAATAATGTTGTGGGTGTAGCTGAGGTAAATGATGCTTCTGGCATCACAGATGTTCTTGCTAATAGCAAAGTCAATTACTGTAAAGACTCTTGCCCTACACACCTTCCACAAAGGGAGTAGGTGGATATTAACTACAGTGTACTTGTTTGTTTTAATAAAGAAAGCATCTTACCCACCTAAGCGGACTATC
Organism: Protopterus annectens; assembly: GCF_019279795.1. Taxonomy (NCBI): domain Eukaryota; kingdom Metazoa; phylum Chordata; order Ceratodontiformes; family Protopteridae; genus Protopterus; species Protopterus annectens. The sequence continues at coordinate 229,765,416 of NC_056731.1, forward strand.
TGCATAACTCAGTGCTTGACAGCTACAGTCTACTTGGGAAAATACATACCATCAGTGAACAGTAGGCAATATTAATTAAGCATATCTCTGAATCACTTTATTTCTGAGTAGCACAGCTGAAAACTAATTTTATAAATACTACTCTGGATATTCCAGTTAATGTCTTTAGCTTTATTTCCTCTGTTTACCTTGTACTGATGATGTGTCTTTTGGCTTTTCCTGGTTAGGGGTCGCCACAGTGGAACTCCGGTCCACTAATGGTTGGCAGTTGATTTTTACATGCCAAGTTGCCAGCCCTGACGCACAACGTTCAACGAAGGTACGCCCATTCACGCATATCTCCACGCAGAAGACGCTCTAGCTGAGAATCGAACCGGACAGCAGCTTACTGTGAGGTGACAACGCTACCGCAGCACCACCACCACGGATCTGTTTACCTTGTACATTTCTCTTAAATAAACAGGTTATTTTTTGTATTGGTTTTGAGTTGCCTTTTGCTTATTGTATTGTTATCAGTTTGGTAACTGTCACATATTTGCTCTCTTTTTTGGTATCATACACTGTTTTTTCTCACTGTTATTGTTATGTGTCTGCACATAATCTAATACTACTATATGCCTCATTAGTATTAAGTCATTTGTATCAATACAGTCTTTTCCATGTAAATTTAAATGTCGCTTACTTTTATTAATATCTAAGCCACAGCTGAAGAGGTGCAGTCAAGGTCCTGTCCACTTACCTTCTCCAAGTAAAACAAAATAAATTAAGATGCTGCCAGGCTGCAGATATGCTATCCTTCAGGAAAGGTTTCACTTTAAAGGAATGGCAAGTTTCTAAGCTTTCTTGCCCACAAAATGATTTAGGTATTTCTAAGGTAAAGACAGAAAAACAACAGACCAGTCCATTACTGGCTTCATGAGCATGAATCTCCCTAAAGGAGGTGTCATCAGGGAGGGAGCTGTAGAGAGATGAGCTTTTGTTTTATGTCTCTGAAATAAGAATGTCTGATCCTCAAAATCCTGTCCCAAGACACAGAGTGAATGGAAGGCCCTCCCATTTCTATGCATTTTAACCAAAGAATGATATTCAACTCTTCCAGGTGTTTCTAGATGGCAGCCACATATGTAAACTATGGCCTTCTCTCACCTTATCAGTTGAATAAAACAATGAGAAAACAAACACACAAATATGGATAACAAGGTGTCAGATGATGATGATGATGATGGCCCCTCCTCCACAACACTACTAGTCATAGGTTCATAGGCTCATAGGTGTGCACTAGGCTAATGACCACAAGGGCCTTTTTAAGCCTAGCCATGCATGCCAAATTTACGACAAGTTCTGGTACTCTTGACAAGTGTAAGCAGAGGCTTGCTAGATGAAACATTTACAAGCAGGGGCCCAGGAGATGAACCACTTACTGTGTCCATTTGAGACATAGTTGCCAAACCAGAGACAAATGTCCTGTTCCCCATTCAGTTTTCCAAGTTACACTTGAATTGGGTTATGGAGGAGCTCTACTTCACATGGATAGGAAGCCTGTTCCAGAGAAGGGGTAGTCTCTGGGATACATACGTGTCTCTCCAGCAGGTCCTGTTTACATCATAGGCAAGGTTTAATTCTTTAGAATGGGTAATTCTGATGCTGTTTATTTTTAAGATATGGAGGAGGTCCAACAGGGAGGGGTCTGACAATGCCTTGTATTCCAGGTATACATCTTCCTTCTACAGCCTGTAGGAGAAAGAATACAGGGATAGGGCTTCCAGACAGTCTGCATAGGACATGTTACTTACTTCCTGTATCCTTTAAGTGGGGAACATCTGTGGAAATTTCAAATGTTGGATGTGCCTTTTTAGGTACATACCAAATTGACACTGTACTCAACGATAGGAGTGATGAATGCTGAATACAATGGATCAATTACCTCTTTGGACCTAGATGCCATACCATTGTTTACAAGCTGCACAACATGGAATTATTTCCTCACTTTTGTACACACATGATGGTAAAGGCTCTGTTACTGTCTATGAGTCCCCCCATATCCCTGACTACTGTGTCAACTCTTAACACAACAGTTGCCAGGGGAGGATGACTTCCCTAAGGATACTATTATGCACTTTTTGGCATTTAGTTTTAGTCCATGTCTCTAACACTAGTTATTTGTCTGTGTGCACCCTTCCAGGAGAACATTTGTGTTGATGGGGATCATAGTGATATTAGTATTCAACTGTACTCCCTTAAAGTTGTTCTCTCACACCCATGTGGACAAGTCTCACCAAGCAATAAACAGTGTGCAGGCATCCAACATATAGGCCATCTCTTTGGGACCATGTGATGTAGGATGACATGCAGGAATCTCCTTAATCAATGGCAGGAAGTCACGCTTGACTTATTGTGTGTGTCAGGGGAAATAGTGCCCCTGATTTAGAGTTTGGCAAGAATCAACATATCACTTCACTTGACCTTGATATTGTTTTAGACATTCAAATACAGAACTGATGATGCAGATGCTCAAGGATGCCCACAGGAAACGTGACTAACTAGGGGTGTCCACAACTTCCCTCACTGTTGACGAATGACAGCTGTGACAACAGTCCATCATCCTTTGAAAATCAGTTTAAAAATTCATAAAGAAACAGTGCTACCTCATTTTGAATGATGTGTTGTCTTACAAATTCCTTATTTTAAATTATGATTCCTCTAATGGTCTGGTTTCATGAGACACAAGACACTTCCCGTACTATTGACAATGATCCAAAGTCATTATCTTTCTCAAAGTGACTAAGCCCCGAGCTTCTCCTTACATCTTCTTTATGTGACCTGGTTGAAGTGGACAAACACAAGTACATTCTAAACACTGGGTTTAAAGCCCCGTGTTTCTAAAGGATAGCCAAACAATCCACGTACGCTGTGCTAAACAGGTCAATAAAAAGGCTAAATCATGCTTGTCTACACCTAGTGGGGTTTGTTTTCATTGGCCTAAATGTATTCACAAGGGCAAAAAAAGTAAAAGGTCATAGAAATTCAAAATCCATGTAGCTGAAACACTTTATGTCATAAAGGGGTAATTTGCATATATCCCATGGGTCTCCAACAGAGGAGGTTTAAGGTATCATACAGTGAAAACTTTAGCTTGGCTGTTTTTTTTCTTCCAGTTTTCACACACACACACACACACACACACACACACACACACACACACACACACACACACACACACACACACACATGCACACGTGTGTGTGTATAAATGCATGTGTATGCAGAGAAGTGTTAATACTTCTTTCAGTTTAATTAACAACATTTGCTTAGAAATGAATATATTTTGCATCAGTTTAGTTAAAGTATAAGCTTAAACACGGGTGTCAGCATTAACTTTTAAACTAGACTTTAGTTATACACTTTTTTTTGAATGTTACCATACCTAAGGAATGTGTCAGAGGACAGATCATGTGCCTATGGGTGGCCTATGGGTGGATGAAGACTGAATCCTTGAGCTTCCTTTGCTTCAAATTCAACAAGCCAATCATCAGAGCTGCTAAAAAGGAAATCACTGTCAGCAGGTTGTGTCAGCAGTGGTGCCCTTTTTGAGGAAATTTTCACCCTCTTCAAGATGGTATATTAAAAGAGATGGTATATATAAGTTTGGAGGTGCTGGAGGCTTGGCCCCCTAAAAAACACAAGTGCTTTTCTGGCCTTTTTTTCAGAGAATGCAATTCAGGGATTCCGGTCCTTGGTAGGTTTTATCTTTGTTCACTCAGACTGGAAGCAGGACCAATACATTAAATTCTGATACTGACAAAGGTGAGTCTGATTTACTTTGGCTGAATATGCATCTGAAATAAATGGTTTAGTATTACCATTTGACATATATGTAGCATCTTTATGTTTAGCTAGGACAGAATTAAACATACCATCTCACAGAAATTAGTGCGCTGTGAGGGCACTGTCTCTGAATACTTCTATGGTTACAAAACAATTACACCATTAAAGCTCTAAGGATAAAAGGATAATGACAGACAACAGTTTAAACTCTGAGCATTATGTCTGTACCAGCATCAGAAAAGCATATTGTGGAATGCATCTAAGTCTAAAGGGCATGTACAGTCTTTCTAGAGAGGACACTTTCCTTGCAACTGAATGAGATTATAAAACAGGAAGGATAAAAGTATTTGGTATACTATTTTTTTGAAAATTACAAAACACAGTAACTGCACAATTCAGGTCTTGTTTTATTTGAATCTGTGTTAGGATATCACTCAAGAAACATTTAAAATGACTATATGTGTGTATATATATATATATATATATATATATATATATATATATATATATATATATATATATATATATTGCTTGGTAAAACAACTAACTTTGCAGATGGTTAGTTTAGTGATGGTCACATGACCTCACAGTGGCTTAATTACTGTTTTTCACCAGATTCTGGTGCCTTTGTTAAGTCATGTTGATGATTCATTCAGTCTCAGATACCTAGTATTTGTTTCAGTGTTGTCTGACAAAAGTAGTATGAACAGAACTGGTAGGAGCCTGAAAAGGAACTTCGGTAGCTTTGTTGTAACCTTATGATCTAATAGAATTTTTGCAAAGAGTGAAATATGTGATTCCAGAAAGATACCTGTTTTTATGGGAGGAAAGTAGTCAGAGTGGAGGCAGTAGGGTCAGAGAGAAAGCAAATGTAAGTGGTGGGGGGAAGCTGTTGGTAACAGAATCAGGCATAGGAATAGAAATTGTGTGACTGCAAGGAGAAGGTGATGTGGACTGCAAGGAGTGCAGCAGTGGGGAAAGGAGGAAATGAGTACAAGTGGAAAAGAGCACATTGTGCTTAAGTTCTGTGTGATGAGAAGGAGTGTAAAGATGAATACGACCCAGGCTGAATAGGCTAGTGTCTGCAAGCGGCTGCAAGAGGAAGAAATTAGGGGATGTGTGATTTGATAGTTGTTAATGCCTGCTAGATGTGGGCAGGGTTGCTGGAGGTACTGGTATATAATTTAAGATATAATTATAAGTGGCCATTTTTAATTCCATGAGGTATTATATGTTGACCTGGATATTAGGTTCATAGGTTCATAGGTTCATAGGTTTATACTAGGCTATCTGCCCTAAGGCATTTATAAGCCTAGCCCAAATTTTTGTGGCTTACGCCACCCCTTATATGAAAAAATACTGTGCCCATTAGTTTGTTGTGCCTCTGTCCAGCAGTGACACAGATATGATTCCTGGGGTAAACCTACGATCTCCCATCCACAGGTCTAGATTTCTCTTGAACAGAGTCAGCGAGGTGCTCTGCCTCACATGGACCGGGATTTTATTCCACAGCATAGGGAGTCTCTGAGTGATAAATCTATCCCTCCAGCACGTCCTATTTATAGCCGTGCTAAGGTTTAAGTCGCTTGCTCTAGTGGTTTTGGTGGATTTGGATTTTTGAGGTGGAGCATGTCCATTAATTCCGGGTTGGACATGGCCTTGTATGTCAGGCACATGTCACCTCTGAGCAGACGGTATGCGACTGAATAGAGCTGGAGTTTCTTCAATCTGGCAGCATATGACAGATTTTGAGTCCCTTTATCCTTTTGGTGAGGAACTTTTGGGGTCTCTCCAATTGCTGCAGATGTCGGGTGAGATACATCCCGAATGGGGCATTGTACTCGATCATTGGTCTGATAAGTGAAGAGTACAGGGAACAATGACCTCACTAGATCTGGATGTGAATCCCTTCATGATCAGGTGGGCAATGTAGAAGGTCTTTCTAACCACTTTAGCAATGTGAGTGTCAAAAGAAAGGCCACTGTCAACCTGGGTCCCCAGGTCCCTGATAACCTCTTCTGTGCTTAGTGGATTGCCACCTATATGGTAGCTTGGGGTTACCTTGTTTTTCCCGAAGGGTATGACTATACAATTTTGGCGTTTAACTTCAGGCCATGGCTCTGGCACCAGCTATCTGTTTCCGTGAGTCCCTTCTGAAGGATATCCGTGTCCGATGCACTTTCCACTATGGCGCCCAGTTTGCAGTCGTCTGCAAACGTTGTCAGCCAAAGTCCTCCCATGTTGGCCTGTACTTCTGAGAAGTAGATGCCAAACAATAGGGGGCCAAGGACCGAGCCCTGTGGGACACCACTTGTGACCGGCTTGGAGTCTGACACAGCGCCAGCAACTCTAACCCTGTGGGTTCTGTCCTTAAGCCAGTTTGCAACCCATCTTGTGACATATGGGTTTACATTTAAGCTGGTAAGTTTTTCTACAATACCCAAGTGGGGTATTGTGTCGAAAGCCTTTGCAAGGTCAAGGTAGGCTGTATGGACTGCCTTTCCCTCATCAATGGCCTTGGTGACTGTTTCGAAGAAGTCGACCAAGTTCAAAAGGCATGATCTTCCCTTGACAAAGCCAAACTGGGTCGGGTCCAATGTCTGCAAGTCCCCTATATCTTTGTTTATGAGCTCCATTATGATCCTCTCCATAGCTTTGCAGACTAGACTTGTTAAGCTTATGGGGCGGTAATTACCAGGGTCCGTAGAGGCGCCGCCTTTGTGGAGTGGGACCACAGTTGCCGTACGCCACTCCTTTGGGCATGTATCCTGTGGTAAGGCTGAGATTAAACAGCTGCCTTATGTGCGGGTTTAATTCCTCATTTAGCTTGTGTAGCACACAGCCGGGGACACCATCCGGTCCCATTGATGCTGTGTTTTTAGCTTTAGAGAGAGCAGCTTTCACCTGCGCATTTGAGATGTCTGGGAGGCTACACTCGGCTGGGATAGTTATCTCTCCTTTAGGGGGGGAGAGGGGGGTGAAGTTTGCACTGAACCTGTCTGCCAGTATGTTGGCAATGTCTGTGGGTTCAGTGATTTTGCATCATTTTGGACTAATTCTGAGCATATCTGGGAGTTTCCACCCAGGTTCCTAACATAGCTGAAAAAGGCCTTATGATTGTCCTTTGAATCCATGGCAATTTTTCTCTCAAAATTGGCCTTAGTTGATTTTATGAGTGCTCGTATTTTTTACTAATAATGATCAGGGGTGACTTCCCTTTTATGGATTTTGTTCTATCATGTAATAGCTTTCTCCTCTTATTGTAAAGTTTGTTAATGGCTGGGGTCCACCAGACTGGACGTTTGCCCTTTGTGGAAAGAGTCTTGGTTTTATTTGGGATTGCCTGATCCATGCAGTCCTGGAGGTGTTCATAGAAGGCATTTGTAAGGGCTTCCGCAGCTTGGGTTGTGGTTTCCTCTGGCTCAGGGGCCTTGAAGGATACCACACCAGTCTTGAGTAGTGTGAAGTTTGCTTTAGAGAAGTTCTTCACTATGGTCTTTTGTTTGGGGTGGGGCGGGATGTGGATTTCCAGTGAGATTAGTTTATGATCAGATCTCACCAATGAGGGATATACTTCGGTGTGGAGCATTTTGTCCCCATGTTTGTGACAATGAGATCTAGTATATTTTCTCCTCTCGTGGGAACAGTGACTAGCTGTTCCATGGCATTTGAATTTATGAACTCCAGGAACCGTTGGGCTAGAAAGTTAGGGCTTGAGTAATGTTCCCAGTCTATATTCGGGTAGTTGAAGTCACCCAATATGATGGTGTTTGGAGATACATTTATACCCTCCAGTGTCTTCAGGAAGGCTGTGTGGGGTTCCTGAGTTTGAGAGGGTGGCCTGTAGCATGCTACAATTTGTAGAGCAGTTTTGCCTATGGTTAGTTGCACCTGGATGGTTTCCGAGCTTGCGTTGCCACCAACCTGGAGGTGTGGGTATCCTTTATGAATATGGATACACCCTCCTTTTGTGGTGTGGTCCGGGTTTTGGGGCCAGAACGCATGATATGAGGTAAAACCTAATAGTGCCGGGTGCTCTCAGGAGCCTTGAACCAGGTTTCAGTTACAGCACAGACATCAATGTTCTCCATACTGAGAAGGGCCTCGAGTGCGTGCATTTTGAGATTTAGACTTCTGGCATTGAGCAGCATTACCCTCAGTTTCTTCCCATTTTTGTTTTCTAGGGTGGTAGGTTTAGAATTTGAGCATTGCCTAAAAAAGGCACTATGGGGTGGCAAGAGCCTTAGCCAATATCCGGAATCCCAGGGTGACAGGTGCAAGCCGTCCCTTGCGAAGCAGCGTGGCTTGTCAAGCATGTCATCCCAGGCAGACAGACACTGGATCCCCTTTGAATGACACCAGACATTAAGCCAATTGTTAAAGCTGATCATCTTGTCTCTATATTGTGGCATCATTCTTGGTGAAGGAAGGATACTGCTCAGGGTAAGGGTCATACCTGCCTGGGCTACATAATCAGAGAGCTCCTCTATGTCTCTTTTCATGTAGTCCAGGGAGGTACGTCTCAGGTCATTCACACCAGCATGGACAATGACTGTGTCATATTTGTACTTGCCGTGGAGTGACCCAGTGCTTGTGTTATGTGGCGGATTCTAGCGCCCGATAGGCAGCTTACTGTGACCCTCTCCTTGTTCAGCCTGGTGAGTGGGACGTCAGTGTGTCTGACTATGGAGTCACCTATGACAAGTATGTTTGGTGTTGTATTTGGCCTTAAGGGCTGTGACTGCTTTGCACACTGCTTTTGTGGTTTATGTGTTGCTTGTGGGGTGTCTTGAGGTAGCAGTTGTTTGGGTGTCTGCTTTGGAGGCCTCTGCTGTTTAGGTAAATTTTACTCAGAGCCTCCGAGTATGTCTTTGTGTGTTTATGTGTTTGATTCAGTGGAGTGGTAGCATTATGTGAGGCTGGTTTTGTGGTGTGTGTAGTTGCCTTCTCCTCCTGTCTGGTCTTGCCAGTCCTGAGTTGAGAGAGCTCAGCCTCCAGTTTGGCTAAATAGCTGCATCTCTCGCAAGTATTTGTGTTATGTGGGAGGAGGAGAGGGTTGTCTGTGTACATGAGGCAGTTATAACATTGCCTCAAGATTCCCAGATTCACCAGCTGGACTGGAGAGGAGATTGACAACTGACCTTTGGACATGCTAGAATAATATTGGGAAATCCTTAATTGAAAACAAGGGCCAGTGGGGAGTGAGGGTGTAGTGCTTTTAATTTTTAGTGCTGACTTATATAATTGCTTTAGTGAGCAAGTGCCAGGTAACTTGAGTGCAATGTGTTACAAGTAACTAAATGCAAAACGACAAACAGTAACTTTCTTTCAAGTGAAACAAGGAAATAAGTACAGTAAGCAATGCAGATATCACTAGTGATCCACAGAAGCGCTGAGAAGTTGCGTATTAGGTGGAATTAGCTTCCAGGGAAATAACAAGCAAACAAACAACAAGCATATAAACAAAGCTAGATTCAGCAGGCCTGGATCTAGTCTATGCTAGAGCAAACAAGGTGAACCAATTTCAGTAAGATACAGTTCAAATATTCAGGCACTATAAACCTTTAACCAGAAATTCCCAGCTCAGATGGGCAGAGTCCAGCCTCTTCTCCCACAAGAGTGCAGACCACGAACCTTCTTAATGTAAAATAACTGGCCTGAAGCCCAAGTGCCTAAACCAGAACTAATACACTTGGACACTGGGCTCTCAATCAGCAGTTCCCAACTTAGAAGGATGAAAGCTACCTGTCCTGCCACCACAGTGCTTGCCACAAACCTTCCTAATGTAAAACAACTGGTCTGAAGCCCAAGTGCTTAATCCAAAAGACTTGAATGATAGCTACACTTTAATCAAGTTACAACCAAGCAGTAATAAATACCATTGAATACTTTAGAGAATGTCTGGATTAGTGCTCAAGTTACACAAACAAAGCTAGATCCAGCAGGCCCGAATCCAGTCTATGCCACAGCAAACAAGGCGCATCAACTTCAGTAAGAAACAGTTCAGATATGCATGCACTATAAGCCTTTAACCAGAAATTCCCAGCTCAGAAGGGCAGAGTCCAGCCTCTCCTCCCACAAGAGTGCAGACCACGAACCCTCTTAATGTAAAATAACTGGCTTGAAAGCCCAAGTGCTTAAACCAGAATTAATACACTTTTAGAATAACAGACACTGAGCCCTCAATCAGCAGTTCTCAACCTAGAAGGATGTAAGCTACTGTTCTGCCACAATAGTGCAGACCACAAACCTTCTCAGTGCAAAACAACTAACTGGTCCGAAGCCCAAGTGTTTAAACCAAAAGGCTTAGAATGAGTTACACCAAGCAGTAATAAATACAATTGAGTATTTTAAGATGATGTAAAAGTAAAAAGAAGTAGGTAAAAACACAAGTACAGTAAAAGCAGATGAAATTTTTTTTTTTTTTTTTTTTTTTTTAGGGGAGAATAGGGGAGAATTAGGGGAGAATAATAGAGGCAGTGGTTAGGAAGGAAGGATTGCTAGCAGATGATTAGAACTGATATGAGCAAATACAGGAAATGATTAAGAGAACCTATGAAAACACATTTTTTTATACAGTATATGTGCTGTTAAGGATTAAATAATGCAGCAAGAAGGGGTTGAGCACTACAAATATTTTTACTGGGATTTGGAATGCTAGGTGGAGATTAGAAATACAGGCACTCGCACTCTGGGGAGATGAGAGAGTATCCCAGTGGGGTATTACGCAGGAATTAAGGATCAGTAATGGCTATGTTAATATATCAGACACTGACGAAGATGAGAGAAAACCTTATAAATATGGTAGGTAATTCGGTTTGAGAAGTGGAGCTGCTACAAGATGGAACTAAAACTTAAAGAAAATGACTGTTTGAAAAGGAGGTGGTGCTTTCAGGCATAAGAAATTACAGACAGGTGGAATATGAAGTGTAGTCAAGGAACAGAGAGTCGTTGTTTCAATATAGATTAGGGAAGTGAGCTGCATGAATAATAAAAGATATTATTTATACTGTAACTGCATGGAAAACCAGAGGAATTACTACTTTATGGAAGTGTCCTAAAATAAACAAATTGGGATACCACAAAGGTGTGCTATAAAGCGTGATGAGACTGTGGATGATTGTCAGACTGACATAATGAGAAATGTGTTAGGATGTGATGTGAAAAAGTCAGATTGGTATGTTTGACTGTATTTCAAGCCACATATGTATAGAGCAATAAGAATGGGAGGATTTTGTGTGTTGTCATGTAGTCTAACATTAAAGGAATGGTGAGAAGTATATAACAGTAGGAGGAGCATGGAGGGATTTAAATAAAACATTATGAGGTGGCTGGGAAACAGGGTGGGAGTAAGAGAACCTTCATAATTAGGGAGGATGGGTCAAAGTTAAGTGATGAACCAATTGAGCAAGATGAAAAGAACCGTACACTTATTAAAATTAGGACTGTGCCACATAAAATCCTTTTGCTCAGTGATCACTCATTTTGGCAGTTAATTCAAGTAGCTGCTCATTTTCGGGGTAGGTAGGAATAGACTCCAGTGTCAAAGATTTTGCCATTAATCATCCTTAAGAAATGTGCTTATTATCTTACAAGTCTAGAGTGAGTCATCATTTCCAGTGTAATCTCCTACAGAGTCATCAGTGAGTTTAGCATTTAAGAAAATTATTTAATTAGTAGAGGGCTGGATGCATCAAACTTTGCTAATTGTAGCACTGCACTTTCAAGGGATTCCTGGCTTCTACTACTGTAAAACGATTAGGCCGATTGGTTGATAAAGGAACTGGGTGGCTCAGCCTTGTGGGGAGAGGGGGTGGTACAAACTTAACTGAAAACTTGCAATGCTTACATTTTACTATCAGGCTCTTGTGATTACCATTCAAATGTGAATAAACCACCAGTAAGGTAAATGCTTCATTTTTAAATAATATTGTATGAAAAACTATTTCCTCTTTCCCTTAGTTTCTGGGAGAAGTGGGAATTCAGAACTCCCAAGAGTCATTTATCTGGTTTTGTATAATAAAAACAGTGTTATACAGACATATCTAAATAAATGTAGTCATAGCTATATATATATATATATATATATATATATATATATATATATATATATATATATATATCTATATCTAATCTATATATATATATATATATATCTATACACACACACACACACACATATATATATATATATATATATATATATATATACACACACACACACACACACACACACACACACACACACACACACACACACACACACACACACACACACACACACACATGGGTCTATGTCAGAAGATTGAAAGTTCAAAAGACTGAAAATAAAAATATCTAAAACCCAAAATATCAAAAATATTTTTAATGCAGAGGGCAAGCTCCCTGCACACCCCTTGCTAATTACATATACCAACTCCAAGATAACACGACACTGGAAAAAGGGCAAATTCCATTTTCAATATTTTGAGTTTTAGATATTTTGATTTCAGTTTTTTGAGCTTTTGATCTTCTGAAGGGGATCTCTCTTTCTCCCGCTCTCTATATATAAATGACAAACAGTCACACAGACAAACCATTCAGTAAAAAAATGCAGAAAAATTCAAACAAGATAGAATTTTCACTGCATGATACCTTAAAACTCCTGTAATGGAGACACATAGGACATATTCAAATGACCCCTTAGGGACATCAAGAGTTTCATGATGTTCATGAACATTAAGTGCCTGAAACCAACATCTGAACATTTTTTAAAGTAAGCACAGTAAAATTAACATTTACAAATGCCAAATAGTCCCAGTAGTTTACCTGTCAATTATTTAGGCGAGCTGCCATGAATAATGTTTGATCTCCGAGCCTTATTGAGGTGAAGGTACTTAAGCAGTAATACCTCTACAAACATTCGTAACATGGCTTTAACAAATCTAGGAAATCCATTTTCTTACAGATGTCACTTGACTGAAATATGCACATTATTTCTATAAACATGTGACCAGATTTGAGTGCTGTGAAGGATGTCATGTAGAGGGATGAGAGCTGAATGTTCACTAGTCCACTGTGGTTTTTTGGAGGAGAGCCCTTAGCTACCAAGACAGGGTTGAAGCTCATTCACTGTACTCTGCCTCTTATGGATTTCTGGCCTGTGATTTATGTCTAGCATTCCATTCCATTAAGGACCCAGTCTTCAAACCAAAGAAAATCAACGGCAAACGGGGATCCAGAAATGGTCCAAGAATTAATTTATTAAAACAACCTGAAAAAATAAATTGAGCGCTTTTGTCTCAAACAAGAGACTTCATCAGAATAAAATGGTCCTAACACAGAGCCATTAATTAGTGCATTAAAATATTTAATTGCTAGTTGGTTGATTAATAAGAACTGTAGTATTCCTTAAAGGGCAAGACAGCAAATGCACAACAATAAGCAATGATACACATAGTATTTGCCAAACAAAAAAACAGCACAACAAAGTGCATTGAAATATTTGATTATTTAAAAATAATGATATAAAAAATATACAGCAAATGTAACAAAAGATTTATAAAACTTGGGCTATAACTTGCTAGCCTTCGAGTTTAAAACAGGTGTAACTGAAACCCTGTCATTCAGACTGGGGGGAAAGGTAGCCCCCAGTCTAAGTTGCCAATGCAGTTCACGTACTTTTAAGTATTTCTTCCAGTCCCCCCTCTCAGTGTGATCATTTCTAAAATACCAAAGTGAAACTTCCTATAACTGTTACATTGGCTGGAATGTCTCTACAGGGCACAGTTCTCATTCATATTGGCAATATCATGTGTGTGTGTGTGTGTGTGTGTGTGTGTGTGTTCATAAATATGTGTTCTGATAGCTCACTCAGTTTTGCTGGCATAGAATGCTGGACATCCTGCTCATATCGCTAGGTAAGCTAACTTTTAAGTAGTACAGTTACCATCATGAAAGGTGATCATTGTTTTCATTAGATTTCCTAGCACCACAACTGGGTTCCCAGTAATGTATATGCACTGGTTGCACCATCCACACTGAATAGTGTCCTTGGAAATTCCAGTATTCCTTGATCTCCTGGACATCTCTAAGCTTCACTATAATCAGCCATTATGGAGAACAGGATATGTTACCATAGGACTTGGAGTTAAAGTAATCCATGAGCAGATTCCCACCTTAGTACACCTAGTACATACCTTAGTACACGTGGTATGTACAACAAGACTGCATGGCACTGCTGCATGTTTATTGCTCACTGGGAATGGCAGGCCACTTGCAGAAAGTCACCCTGCTATCTTCTCTCCAAGTACCACTTATTTGACTTCGACCACAAATATGCAACCCAAATTCCTACATCTTAAAGTTAATTTTCCTCCAATGAGAAAGTATCCATGTACTGGTGAATATGTTCTTTTAATTTCCATAAAAAATTCAGTGGGCCTGCAGATAGTCCAACTCATATTTAACACTGGAAATATCAAAAGGCTGTGGATTGTATCCCCCAAAAGTGTATAGATTCAGTTTCCAGGACTGACAGCTGTAATACAGTGCAAAAGCATGCTGTAATTCTGAGGTGCCATCCTTCAGATGAGATATTAAACCAGAACTTTAGATGCCTGGGATGATGGTAGCTACAGCTGGTATACTAGAGACCCATTTTGTTAAGAAAAACAACAAAACATAATTTCTGTTTTAATCAGTAAAATAGTGCCATTCATATCAACAAAAATCTGTTAATGTTTGTGCAAGCTTCATTAATATTCCAGACAGTAATAATTGATTCATAATTCATAGAATTTACAAGGCAGATTCAGTCCACAGGCCATAGTCACCTTACCAATACCAACCTTCATAGGCCATCTCCTGCTTTCAGGAGGAAAAACAAGCCACAACCAGCATGAATTTATAGGTTCCCATTCAATAATCAAGGTTTGTCTTAACTAAAGTAAAGGACTTGCTCTGTTTTACACGTAATGGAAGATTATCCCAGAGATGGGGAAAGACTGACTAATAAATGACTTTCCAGTGTGTCTTATTTATTGATGGTGATTCAGGTCCTAAGTCTGATTGTTTTTAAGCCAACTGTTTTGTGGAGTTGTGGAAGATCAAGGTGTTTGAACCCTTAATGGAACAGAATGCTAAGTATAAATCAGCACACAGGAGTTTCTAAGAGAAAGAGCGAGGGGCAGGGGGTAGCTTCAATCCTGTCTTCACAGCTGATGGTCTTTAGTCCACTAATAATTTTTTGTTAGAAATGTCTGGGGATTTTCAAGCTGCTTGATGCATTTTGATAGATACATACTAAAACTGGCACTACGGTCTGTAACTGGCCTAAACGGGGCCGAGTAAAGATACATGATAACGTCTTTTGACCTGGATGAGATAGGTTAATTTATTAATTGGGTTAGATTGAAGAATTTTCTGACTACTTTTGCTACATGGTGTTTAAAGGATAGGTAGTTTTCTATGAAAGTGCAGAGATCTTTGTTGACTGCATCATTCTGGTATGGAGTCTTATCTATACTGTAAATTGCTGTAGAGATTCCTTTACCAAAGGTGACACTGCTGCACTTCTTTGGATTTATGTTAAACACATTTCTAGTGTACCATAAAACATTCGATGCTGAGTGAATACCTACACCCAGGTTGCAGTCATCAGTTAATGAAGATAGCCGTATGTCTGGGTTTCTGCTTTGGAGATGCAAGAAGTAGATGGCAAACATAAGGTATCCCAGTTCTGAGACCTAAGGAGTGCAGCCAGCCATATTTTTGCTTGTTGTGTTTTTACCTGCTACTTTGTTTACATAGATTCTTCCGTCAGCCAATGTGTGATCCATCTTACAACATAAGGGTCTATATTCATGCTTTTAAACTTATATTCAGTTCCAGAAAACAAAAATTGTGTCAAAGAACTTAGCCAGATTTAGGTGTACTGCATGAACTCTAATGCCATCTACAAATTCAGTGACTTTCTCAAAGAACTTTATTAATTTTTTTTTCACCTTACATTTGTTTCCTTCGGGGGCTACTTCTTTTCCCCTTTTCCAGGAAGTGTGGTCTGTCATGCACAATTTGATTTAATCCAACAACCTCTGCTAGGATTACAGACATATGCCATACGCCCTTTGACAGAAGCATATTGCTGCAGGGCTAGACCTTATGACTTCAGATGTGATACATTCAATGGCTTTATAATTTAAGGTTGTAGGCTGATGATTCTATATTTCCTGGGATATGAGACAGATATTGCTTTATGAAATGGCATGAAAATAGCCATTTCCATACCTCAAGAACATACCCTCTGGCTATGAATACATTTATCCATTTTAGGCCAGGGTTTAGAGATGTTGGATTTGGTTTTGTTGATTAAGCAGCCAGGTGTGCCACCAAGGGCCATAAATGTGGTATTTATAGGTTTAGTGAATGCATTTTGGACATGTTTCATAATCTTGGGGAGTGGGGTGGGGGACTTAGGAATTTGTGGAACTTCAGCAATTGCTTCTAGTGTGACATTGGCACTAAATTTATTTGTAAGTATATTAGGAATATCTTTAGGATCAGTGTGGGTAGTGCCACCATTAATTCAGAGGATTGTTGTTGCATTAATTCTTTCCTGACTTATGAAGTTAACAAAGGATTTATAAATATCCTTGGCTTTATATGCTAATTTTAATTCTTATTCCTGGATCTTCTATAATGTTAACATATTTGTTGATCTTTTTGACAAGAGACTTCAAAGTTTCTATATATACTAAATACCTCTACTACCTCCAAATTCAAACTCCTTCTTAAAGAATATCTAAATGATAATTAGCTCTGTTCCTGTATCACCACTGGATAACTTTATCTCCCCTCACACTTCATATTGCCTTAACAGAAACCTCCTACTAAATCTCCCCTTAACCTTCTCTCTCCCCACTCTTCGTATTGCCTTAACTGAAACTTCCTACTAAATCTCCCCTTCCTGTAACCATTTTTGCATCTGAAACTTTCTCTGCTGTAGGAGCATTGCTTCCATTTATCAAAAATTAGGAAGCAGTGTAAAATCTGTATGCATTGCAACTGCATCACCTTTTTATCAATCGTCTTTAATAATGTTTAATGTCTTTTGTTTTTTGAAAATAATGTTTAATTATATATTGAAATAACTGTTGATTATAATTACTGTTGAATCTGTTTAGTCTTTTACTTATATTTATTTATAAATATCCTTGGCTTTATATGCTAATTTTAATTCATCTTATTCCTGGATCTTCTATAATGTTAACATATTTGTTGATCTTTTTGACAAGAGACTTCAAAGTTTCTATATATACTAAATACCTCTACTACCTCCAAATTCAAACTCCTTCTTAAAGAATATCTAAATGATAATTAGCTCTGTTCCTGTATCACCACAGGATAACTTTATCTCCCCTCACACTTCATATTGCCTTAACAGAAACCTCCTACTAAATCTCCCCTTAACCTTCTCTCTCCCCACTCTTCGTATTGCCTTAACTGAAACTTCCTACTAAATCTCCCCTTCCTGTAACCATTTTTGCATCTGAAACTTTCTCTGCTGTAGGAGTATTGCTTCCATTTATCAAAAATTAGGAAGCAGTGTAAAATCTGTATGCATTGTAACTGCATCACCTTTTTATCAATCGTCTTTAATAATGTTTAATGTCTTTTGTTTTTTGAAAATAATGTTTAATTATATATTGAAATAACTGTTGATTATAATTACTGTTGAATCTGTTTAGTCTTTTACTAATTTTTATTTTTGGGGCTTTTCCTCCCGGGCCTCCTCTGAAAGTGGGCCACTCTCCCAATCGGACTATCCCTGTAAACAAATGTAAAATAAATAAAAAATACAAATACATAAATAAAGTGGATATATGTTGATTAATTATAGGTCTTAGTTAGTTATTTTCATTCATTATAAGTTCATTAATGCTGGCATCCCACCACTGGTTTACTTTTACGTTGCCAATATATTTGATTCTGGTTCGGAATACTTTGTTTCTGATATCTGTTAGCTAAAATTAATAGGAATAAATGACAGATGAGGCTACATACAGGTTAGCAATCTTGCAAATGAATTTTGAGAGCTCATCATACAGTTTTAAATAGGTTTGTCTTTTAAAGTTGTTGAATTCAGAGGCATTCATTATGGTGGGTTTAGATGTCTTAAAAGAAAAACTAATGATTTCAGATCAGATCTGAACAGAAATTAGACTACTATAGGATTATGCAGGAGATGTGATGTTACTGATGAGGAGGTCAAGAAAATTTTGACTTCTAGTGGTCTGGTTTGCTACGTGTACAAGAAAGTTAGTATTTACTAAGTTAAGGAATATTTGAGCATACCCAGCCGTAGTGCTACAAGTCTTTCAATTAATCGATTAATAGTTGAAATCACCCATCAAAAAGGTATTTTACTTATGAACAGTTCAGTAAGTACATTTAGAAATATTTCACACTATATAACACTTATTTGCAACCCCCAATCCATATAATCAGCAGAACAGAAAATCAAATCAGCTTTGCACTTCTACACAGTGAAGTGATGTGTCCCATATGAAATGTTTCAACCAAATCGCCCCAAAAATAACTTCTAAATTTGTAACCAGTACCCAAAACCCCTTTACACCCGCGGTGCTGCGGTAGCATTGTCACCTCACAGTAAAATGCTGTCCGGTTCGATTCTCAGCTAGAGCGTCTTCTATGTGGAGACATGCGTGAATGGGCGTGCCTTCATTGAAGATTGTGCATCAGGGCTGGTAACTTGGCATGTAAAAATCAACTACCAATCATTAGCGGACCGGAGGTCCGCTGTGGCGACCCCTAACTGGGAAAAGCCGAAAGACACAACAACAATAACCCAAAACCCCTTTACCTTTCTCATTGTAAAGATGCACAAATTGAAGGGTTCCTCTAAAGATGATTGCAATGAAATTCCTTGAGCATCAGTAGCTTGAAGAAAAATGCAGTGGAATATACCTTGATCATGGGTTCCCATAGAAATTAATTTTCACCCATCATTTCTGTTGGTAGATTTCTCTCTGTTTTGACCATGGAGTTGGTATATATATAATTTTTATTTTGTTTTTATTTTATTTAACATTTGTTGACCGGGAAAGTCCGACTAAGTTCCACAGAGCCTGTTTTCAGCAGAGGCCCGGGGAGAAATGCTCCAGATGCATGTCTTTGGAATGTGGGAGGAAACTGGAGTACCTGGAGGAAACCCACGCGAACTCAGGGAGAACATGCAAACTCCACACAGAAGGCACTCCAGCCGACAATCAAACCGGAGAACCTCTCTTGCTGTGAGGCGACAACGTTAACCACTGCACCACTGCGCCGCCCTTATATAATTCTGGGGATAGTGGATTGCTTGCCCCCCCCCCCGCAAAAACATTTAAAGTTCTTTTTTTCACACTTCTTTGTTTTGACCACTAATTTTCATTATGTTGGGTCATTGGGATTCTGGTAATTATGTTTCATAGTAGGTCCAAATCCAGTTTATTTACCTGCTTAGTCTGATAATAAATGCATTCATATTTGATTTTATAATTACTCAAGGCAAGTTGTAATAATTGAATATCAAGCAGAGCATGTTATAAATATTTAAAACTGTTAAGCTTTATTTTATCTTAAGATAACATGATGAATATTTGGTCCTAAGTTTTATTTCCCATACCACAAAAAATAATGTGTTATTATATAAAATGTATTTATGTTTAAGTTTATCTTCCAATCTTAATTGCTGTCTCTAAACTTTTCTCAGAACCTGTTTTTGCTCTCATGTTACCAACTTTAGTTACTGTGTTTTAACTGCTGAATGTCTATATTTCCACAGTACTACTCTATTTCCCCAGGTAAGCTATTAAGCTATTCCTCAATGTTCTATGCAAGAAATAAAAAAAAAAAAGGGGGGCAGTATCACAGGTGGAATTATTCCCAACCCTTAATCTGTCAGGTTCTTATAAGTCCATGAACCTATAAAAACATCCTTTGGTTTGAAATACAGCTTTAAGATACTGCTTTAGAGAATTGTATGCTGCTGAGCTGTATGTCAAAGTCTTACATTGTTGTATACTATTACTTTTCCTAATGTCTACCACAGTCCTTGGTGATTACAGGGCATCACAAATATTTCCTGCCTGATAAATGGAAGTAAAAGGAGTAGTATTAACCATTCCCTTTTTAAACCTGTGTAATAAACAAACATTTTAAAAGTACAGAGGGCATTTCTTGATGCCATTTACTATAATTATTACTCCAGTCTGAGAAACATTACTGGTATGGAAGAATATATGGCCGTTTTTGTGTCCATTAAATGTAATTGCGTTTCAGATCCAACTAACATCTGTTCAAATATGGATGGCTGTTTTTGATTCAATTTAATGCAATGTTTAATCACCACTATGGAATTTAACAAAATGTCACTTCAAAACAGGAAAGTTATTATTGAATGTAAGCAAGCTTGGGCTTATATCTCATAAAACAAAAAATGATGACGAATAAAAATAATTTTATCCTGAAAGTTTACCAGTTAGCAAAATGAAAATGTGATACATGAAAGTGTTGATGGGGTGGGGGGAGTCCCAATTTTTCTGGACTTTCTGTAGGAAGTCACCATACTTTTCAACCACTATGATGTCTACCCTGAGATTCTCATAGCTTTATTGATTTTCTTTCTAAACTTGGACCTGTCTAAGGGTACAGTCATTATTAGATAGGTGAATTAAACATAGATAATGATTCAGTTCCACTAACTACACTGAGTCTAATATCTGAAGACCTTTTATTCGGAAACAATTTGAATGTGTTCCTCATTTTGACTCTCTCTCTGATACCCCATAATCACCAAGGAATGTAGTAGACATAAGGAAAACTAAGACTTTAATACTCAGACGCTGACAGGTTAAGTAGTTTGGGAGTTCTACTTCCTTCCCTCTCCTTTGTGTCTCTATACTACCTGTTGTAAACCCTTCAAAAACTGGTTTTACACTCAGCAGTCATATCTGGCAAGTGGTTCCAGATTCCACCCAATTTCACAATTGTCCTAATTCTTTCTCCTATTAGCTTCTGGTCATACCCTTTTGTTTCTCACTGTCATTACTGAATAAAATGATCTCCTCTACCATTCTACTATTCTTCTATCTGACTTGGATATCTGAATTACATCCTCTTGTTCACTATTGGTCAAAGGCTGAATAAATCTCTTCAGACCCCAGACTTAAAAAAAAAAAAAAAACATCAGCATGAAGGCTTGGATTTTTTGTGCATCTAAACATGAATTGGAACATTATTTCAAATATGGTTCTGCAGGCAGCCTGTAGTTCATTCTTCCTCTAGCGCAATGCCTCAGAATTTTCTTTGTTCTTACTAAAGGAGTTTCACAATGGGACATAGGATTTAGTCTGCAAAATACATCCCCATATGTTCCCAGTTGTTTATGTACTTACTGTACACTTTGAACAGAATACCTTTCTACAGTTTCTTGCTATCACATTGCAGTCTGCAGTCTGTTCTAATGTTAAACATATTCTGCCACTTTTCTATGTACTGCTGCTGTACACATAGAGCTATCTATTTGTAAATGCCCATCCATTTTAACATGCAAGCCCTAATGCTGATACTCTCTACACATAAACTCATCTTGCCTTTTTCTTGTTAAATGTCCTGTTTGCAGTATAATTCTACTTTATTTATTCCACATTGCGAAATTTGGTGCCTCCTGCTCCCCCATTTGTTGTTACGTACTCTTATATTTTGCAGGACTTCATTTTAACATCCTTCAGTCATATCTGGTAAGGTAAAGTAAAGTCCTGTGATATACTACAACTACAGCAACAAAAATGAGACAGAGAGAGAGAGAGAGAGAGAGAGAGAGAGAAAATGAACAGTGTTGGTAGGATGTGTAATATAGGCTAAAGTTATTTATGTAGTTATATATTTATACACAGAATATATATATATATATATATTTTGTGTGTCCATCTTACTGTATGTACTGACTAGCTATAAATAAAGAATACCAGTTGAAGAAACAAGTTAAATAATAAAACAGTGGTAGAGGTTTAGCTGAGCTTTGTACTTTGAGTTAAAAATGTTTTTTTGAGGACTCTAATCTCCAGCTGGCAGGAATTGTTGCTGAACAAAAGTTCAGGAGCTCTGAGGCTGACTACCATCTGGCACTTTCTGTAAACAGCGCACAGTGTTCGTTTTTCTTCCATTCCCTTAATTTTTGCAGCACATGACAAGGGCATAATAAGCCTCCAGTGACTTGCATTATAATTAGGCTCCACAAAACTAAGTTATTTGTAAAGTCATACTTGCCATGTCTATGTTTCCAATAATTCTGAGGCTGAAACATGTTTTAGGTATAAATGTAGGGCATTTCTAGCTGATTAATTTGCAGACATACAGTGCACTGAACAGAAGTATAAATCTTCTGGTCATTTGTGGCTTTGCTGGACAGAACTACCCTTTGAACTCTCATTTTCATCCCACGTTATCCAGACATCAGTGAGATGAAATGTTCAGCTGTTTGGAATTAGACCAGCACAGCTCTCAGGTGACTATTAGCTAAACATATCTTTAACAGTAGTTTCATCAGCAAATATGCACCCATTTTAAATTAAAACTGCTCAAATACTACTTTGAGCCAGTGTTTTTTGATGGAACTATTCAGTGAAGCCTAAATCAGTGAGCAGTGCTTCAGAGAAAAAATCATTAAGAATAGTCTGTAGGAAAACAAAAAATGTGAAAAGAAAGCTGTGTGAGCTGGTAGATGATCAGGATGTATCCACACTTTAGACAAAAATAATTGGGGGGGGGGTTGGAATATGATGCTGGTGATCAAGATCATGGTAGAGAGATGTGAATGGGCCTTTTGGAATAAGAAGGCCAGATGGAGAGAAGTGGGGTACAGGCAGTGGACTGTAAGGACTAACTAATCCCTGGATTAACAAAAGTACTTTTTCAACAAGAAGGACTACCTGAAAGGATGGTAGAGAGAAACCACAGGGACATTCAAGCAAGCATGGGACAGATGGAAAAAGAGTAAGGGGCAAGGTAGGGATAAAGGAACAATACAATGTTAAAAGCACTTAAAAGTGCAGGCTAGATAAACATTTTTACCTTCTGACATTGAGCAAATATAATGTAATATGGTCCTACTATAAAAGTGCTCCTGTACTACTAGTTTGAGACACATCTCTCTGCTGCCACTCACTAATACTGGCAATTGCCCTAATTCCCACACCCAAGCAGTAACCAAAGTCCTATAATCCCTCCCAGAACCCAGAGCATAGGTTCCTAGGTAGATACTAGGCTAGCTACCCGAAGGCATTTATAACTCTAGCCAGAATGTGTTGGCTTTCGCCGCCCCCTTAGATTAGTTCCCTGTACCTCTGTCCAGCACAGCCACTGAAGTGATCTCCGGGGTAAACTTTCCGTTGCCCATCCACTCATCAAGGTTTCTCTTGAAGAGTGTTAGCAAGGAGCTCTGCTTAATGTAGATTGGAATCTTGTTCCAAAGCATGGGAAGTCTCTGGGACAGAAATCTATCCCTCCAGCACGTCCTATTTATTGTTGTGGTTAGGTTTAGATCCTAGAGCATGTGGCTCGAGGTGATATGGTTTTCTTTAGGTGAAACATGTCCATCAATTTTGGGTTGGGCATGGCCTTGTATGTCAGGCAGAGATCACCTCTGAGTAGCCGGTATGC
Source organism: Protopterus annectens (assembly GCF_019279795.1). Lineage (NCBI taxonomy): Eukaryota > Metazoa > Chordata > Ceratodontiformes > Protopteridae > Protopterus > Protopterus annectens. The sequence continues at coordinate 229,788,945 of NC_056731.1, forward strand.
AACCGAGTACAGGTGGAGTTTTTTCAGTCGAGCTGCATAGGGCATCTGTTTGAGGCCAGTGATCTTCTTGGTGAGGTACTTCTGTGGTCTTTCCAGCTGTTGCAGGTGTCTTGTAAGGTACATCCCAAATGGGGCATTGTACTCAATGATGGGTCTAATGAGTGATGAGTAGAGGGGCACAATGACCTCTTTTGATCTGGATGCGAACCCCTTTGTGATTAGGTGAGTCACATAGAAGGATTTTCTATCCACTTTAGCAATGTGATTATCAAAGGAGAGATTACTATCTACTTGGGTCCCCAGATCCCTTATTACATCTTCCGTATTTAGGAGACTACCACCTATGTGGTAGCTTGTGGGTACTTTGTTTTTTTCAAAGGGGATGACTATGCACTTTTTGGCATTTAGTTTGAGGCCATGATTTTGACACCAAGGATTTCGTCTCAGTGAGACCCATTTGGAGGATGTCTGTGTCAGCCGGAGAGTCAATTATAGTGCCTAGTTTGCAGTTGTCTGTGAACTTGGTCAGCCATAGTCTTCCTGTGCTTGCCTGTACCTCTGAGAAGTATATGCCGAACAGGAGGGGTCCTAGGACTGAGCCCTGGGGAACGCCACTTGTAACCAGTTTAGAGTCAGACCTATCTTCCACAACTCTCACCATGTGGGTTCTGTCCATGAGCCAGTTGGAAACGCATCTTGGGATGTACAGGTTTATGTTCAGGCTGGTGAGCTTATCTATAATACCAGAATGGGGAATGGTGTCGAAGGAATTTGCAAGGTCTAGGTAAGCTATGTGTACCACCTTTCCCTCATCTGTAGCCTTGGTAACTGTCTCAAAGAAGTCTACCAAGTTTAGGAGGCATGATCTGCCCTTAACAAAGCCGAACTGGGTAGGGTCCAGTGTTTGGAGGTTCCCAATGTCTCTGTTAATGAGTTTCATGATGATGCGCTCCATAGCCTTACAGACCAAGCTAGTCAGGCTTATATGGAGATAGTTCCCAGTATCTGTTGTGGCTCCACCTTTGTGGAGTGGAATAACCATTGCTGTGTGCCACTCTATGGATACATAGCATGTGGAGAGGCTGAGTTTGAACAGTGTGTTTAGGTGAGGGGTTAGTTTGTCTTTGAGCTCATGTAGGAAGCAGCCTGGAACACCGTCCGGTCCCATTGATGCTGTGTTTTTGGCTTTGGAGAGGGCTGTTTTAAACTGACTGTGTGTGATTTCAGGGTCTCTACATTCTGCCGGTATGGTTATGGGCCCTTTTGGAGGTGAGAGGGGGTGATGTCTGCACTGAACCTGTCTGCCAGGATGTTGGCGATATTGGTCGGTTCAGTGTATTTTGTGCCATTCTGCACTAACTCGAAGCAGATCTGAGCTTTGCCACTTACATTCTTGACAAAGCTAAAGAATGCCTTGTGGTTATCTTTGGAGTCCTTGGAAAATTTTCTTTCGAAGCTCGCCTTGGATGATTTTATGAGGGATCGTAGTTTCTTGCAGATACTGATCAGGGATGTCTTCCCTTCTTGGGAATTTACTCTTTTCTGTACTAGTTTCCTCCTTCTATTGTATAGCTTATTTATGGCAGGGGTCCACCAGACTGATTTCATTTTCTTGCAGGAGTGAGTCTTGGTTTTGCTTGGGATAGCACGATCCATGCATTCTTGTAGGTGCCCGCGGAATGCATTAGTAAAGGATTTTGCAGCTTGGACAGAGTTATCCTTTAACATGGGGGCTTTGAAACTTTCCACCTCAGTCTTAAGTAACATGAAGTTTGCTTTTGAAAAGTTTTTCATGGTGGTTTTCTTGCCCAGGGGTGGGGGCGGATTTTTGATATCCAGAGTGTTTTGTTTATGGTCAGATCTAACCAGCGAGGGGTTGACCTCCGGTGTGGAACACCAGTCTCCCATGTTGGTGATGACCAGGTCCAATATGCTGTCACCTCTGGTGGGAGTGTTGACCAGTTGATCCAGGGTATTTGAGTTTATTAGCACTTGAGTAGTTCTCCCAGTTAATGTTTGGGTAATTGAAATCACCGAATATAAGGGTGTTTGGTAGGACCTTTATGTTTCGCAGTGTTTCCAGAAACGTGGAATGGGGGTCCTGAGACACGGTGGGTGATCTGTAGCAAGCTACAATTTGAATTGCAGTTTTGCCCCTTGTTAGTTGCACATGGATGATCTCTGAAGCATCGTGCTTTGCCACTAACCTGGAGGTGTGGTTATCCTTGATGAATACGGATACAGCCCCGCCTTTTGTATTTCTGTCCGGGTTCTGTGGCTGAAATGTATGGCATGAGTTGTAGCCTGGTAGTGCTGGGGTGCTCTCTGGAGCCTTAAACCAGGTTTCTGTTACTGTACATATATTGATTTTCTCCATACTGAGGAGTGCCTTGAGTGCATGCATTTTGAGGTTTAGACTTCTGTCATTGAGTAGCATTACCCTCAGTTTTTTGTTACTTGCTATTTATGGTGGTGGATTTGTCTTTTGAGCTTTGTCTAAAAAAGACACTATGGGAGTGGCAAGAGCCTTGGCCAGTATTCGAAATCCTAAGGGTGACAGGTGCAAGTCATCTCTAGCGAAGCAGCATGGCTTGTCGAGCATGTCATCCCAAGTGGGCAGACACTGGATCCCCTTTGAATGACACCAGAAACTTAGCCAGTTGTTGAAATTGATAATTTTTTCTTTATACCATGGTGTCATTCTTGGTGAGGGCAGGATGCTACTCAGGGTCAGGGACATACCAGCCTGGGTTACCTGATCAGAGAGCTCTTTCATGTCTCTTTTCATGTAGTCCAGGGAGGTATGGCTCAGGTCATTCACACCAACATGGACAATGACAGAGTTGTATTTGTACTTGTTCTGGAGTGACCTGAGTGCTTGTATTATGTGGCGGATCCTGGCACCTGACAGGCAGCTAAAATAACCTTCTCCTTATTCAGCCTAGTGAGTGGGATGTCAGTGTGCCTGACTATAGAGTCACCTATTACTAGTGTGTTGGGTGTGTTATTTTGCCTTAAGGGCTGTGATTGCGTGGCACACTGGTTTTGTGAAGTATGTGATTCGTGGTTTGTGTTGGGGGGGTGGACATTGCTTGGATGTCTGCTTTGGAGGTCTCTGTTGCTTTTGCAGATTTTTATTTAGAGCCTCCAAGTATGTTTTCGTGTATTTATGTGTGTTTTTTACCGGTGCTGGTTTAATGGGTTTATGTGAGACTGGTGGTGTGATGCAAGTATTTCCCTTCTCCTCTTGACTGTCTGATCCAAACATGGGTTGAGAGAGCTTAGCCTCCAGTTTGGCTGTATAATTGCATCTCTCGCATGTATTAGTGTTTGGTGGTAGGAGGAGAGGGTTGTCTGTGTACCATGAGGCAGTTGTAACATTGCCTCAAAATGCCCAGATTCACCAGTTGGACTTGAAAGTGCACCTAAAACTGCCCTTTGGACATGCCTGGATAGGTACAGTGAACTGTTTTACTGATTGGCTGGTAAAGTCGAATAGACAGCCTTGCCCTTCTGTACAGTATGGGGGGGGGTCTTGTGCTAAGGTTTATAGTGCTTGCTATGAGTTTTGAGCAAGTGCCGGGCTGAGAAATGAATGGCTTGAGTGCTTAAGTTGAAAGTTTGTCTAGTTCCAAGAGAAAAATTGAAGAAGAGATTTTGTGGAGCCAGGAATAGTTATACCCTAGCTAACCGGTTCTGCCTGGTGTGCAAAACCGGGCAAATGCATTTTTTATAGCAGGGAAATTAGAGAGATAGAAATTAGCCCAAAATGGCCAATAAACTACTAATTAGTGGGCTGAAACCACTCCTCCAGGGATAGATAGGCTGCTCAAAGCTCCCCTCTCTTACAGTTGAGCAGAGAAACTTCCTGCTATCCAAGTAAAGTATGGGCAAACACAGAGATTTGTAACACAGCCCTGAATTCAGCACTAACCTGAAAACTGGAATATACTAGTTTAGAAAGGTGGGAAACAAGTATATTTATTTTTTGTTTGTTGTTTTTTTTTTTTCAGAAAATAAAGCAGACGCAAATCTAAAAAGCACTTTAAATGCACAGAAAAGGATACTTATTGTTATATATCTCAGATCAGAGTATTAGTCAATGTCCTTATTAATAAAGTAGGAAGAAACACAAATACAGTAAGAGCAGATGAATAAAGTGCAATTTTATATATATATAAAACAATAGAAAATGAACAAACTGATTTAAACAAGTTACCCAATTAACCAGAAAAAAAGCTCAAAAGTGAGCCCTGTTCCAACAGTCTTCAATCAGACAAGTTGTAACTGCACACTCCTGCCACTAGGGTGCAGAGGAACCTTCTCCAAAAAAAGCCTGGACCAGTGCTCAAGTTATACAAATAAAGCTAGATTCAGCAGGCCTGAATCTGGTCTATGCTACAGCAACAAGGTGCACCAATTTCAGAAATAAACAGTTCAAATAAGCAGGCACAATAAGTCTGTGACCAGAAATTCCCAGCTCAGAAGGGCAGAATCCAGCCTCTCCTCCCACAAGAGTGCAGACCACAAACCTTCTTAATGTAGAATAACTGGCCTGAAGCACAAGTGCTTAAACCAGAACTAATAAACTTTTAGAATAGCAGACACTGAGCCTTTAATCAGCAATTCTCAACTTAGAAGGATGTAAGCTACCTGTCCTGCCATAACAGTGCAGACCACAAACCTTCTTAATGTAAAACAACCGGTATGAAGCCCAAGTGCTTAAACCAAAAGACTCAGAATAACAGTTACAATTTAATCAGGCTACTACCAAGCAGTAACAAATGCAGCAGAATAAACAAAATTGAATACTTTTAAGAAGAGGCAAAAGCTAAATAAAGTAGGAGGAAACACAAATACAGTAAAAGCAGATGAATAAAGTGTATTTTTTTTTGTTAGTAAAGTGCAAGGAGAGAGGAAGGAAGAACCTAAGTCGGTTGGCCTTCTCAAATTTTCTCTCTGTATTAAGCAGAGTGAACACTATACTCAGAATATGATCTCACTGTACTTGGTTAAGTGAGCAAATGAGATGGACACAGGAGAAGTGTTCAAATAGACTTACATGAGGGGCGGGCAATTCCAGAGCCACCAACACTAACACCAAGACAAGAACAGGAAGGGTGGGGGGGGGGACTAACTGTAGAGAGACACATAGCACACTATCCAGTGAGACAATTAGGTAACAGAGAAAATAAAATACAGTACTTTTAAAACTGCAAGTTTGCACTTAACAGAAGACTAAAATACAGTACTGCAAGTTTGCATTAACTTCAGCTTCTAATGCAGGTGATTGTAGCCAACCAAGTCTCTCAGAAATTGAGCATAAAATGAATTTCTCAAACTTTGTGGCTAGAACTTAAAGTACAGACCAAACCCTCTAGGCTCTAGCATAATTCTAAAAACTCCCTCCCAGTCCTTAACCTAGACTGATCGGTTTCTAAACCTAAAATCCCCTTCCCCTTCTTAACCCTCATCTTCACAATCACTCCAGAGTAGCAGTAGGAGAATAGTTCAAGATACACCAGTACAGTGTGATCCTTTTGACACCAAGTGCCCATTTTATTCTGTCACACCCATATTTTACAGCTTTTCACATGATATCAAAATGATTTCTGCACCTTTGCCATCCTGCTTCTGATGTTCTGCAGGCATTTGTTCTTTGTTGTTCTGCTGAGATTAAAACTCCTGGTCTCTATGGGGAAGCTTGTCAGTGACTATCTGTGACATAACCATACCCTGCCCCTGAGAGAAGGTGAGACAGCAGCATCACACAGTCCCACCTCTACGTTGTCAGTCCCCTGTCACCCAGCTCATTGGTTGAATCAGGGCCACCAGCAACTCGGATGAGTCTTATCTATGCCAGTAAAGTGACTGCAGTAAGAATGACTTTTGAAATCTATGTGTAGATATAATGATTACAGAATTATGCACTGCTACTGCATTTAGCATCCAACTTATGCTCTATAGTCACCACCACCTTCAACACAGTGTCAGCACATCAGCCTATCATAAAGAATAGTTGTGTAAAATCTTACCATAGCCATAGATGTCCTTCTCTTCCATGCTGCAGTATTCTTAACCTTTGGGTTAGTCCCACCAGTATGCAAAAGCTTTAGACACTGCAAGGTACGTGGGACATCTGACATTGGTTGTAGGGAATGTGGGCTATAAAAGTGACTTCTGCATGCACCATCATCAGAACTGTGTGCCCCAGTCAGACCCCAGTCCCAGGACAGCTGCACAAGTCCCTAATTATCCAGCAAATCCCAAATTTTCTTTTGAAGAGAGGGTAGGAGGGTGGGATAGAATACTCCAACATGGAAGAGAAGGACATCTATGGTTATGGTAAGATTTTATACAACTATTCTATGTCTTTCTGTTCCCATGTTGCAGTATTCTTAACCTTTGGGTGAGTGCCATAGCTCAAAGAGAAGAAGAAGAGGTGGTTTGGAACTATTTTCCAAAAAATCCACACAGGATTCTCCTAGCAAACCCTGCTCCAGCTCTGGAGATGTGATCCAGTTTGTAATGTTTTGTGAAAGTATGGATACATTGGTTTGGGGATAACTCATTGACTACCTAAGGCATAAAGGATGGGTTAGTCCATAAGGTAACCCTATCCTTGTGGAAGATCAAAAAAGGTGGGGTGACCATGAGGGCCTGGAGCTCTGAAACTCTCCTAGCTGAAGTTAAGGCCACCAAAAGCACAGTTTTTCAAGTGCAGTACTTTAGAAAGGCTGTAGCTGCTGACTCAAATGGAGCAAAAGTGAGCTTCTCCAACACATAGTTCAGGTCCTAGGGCAGTGGAACTGGCCTCCTGGGTGGTCTGAAGTGTATAAGTCTTTTTAGAAATCACTTCACTTTAAGTCTAAAAGCAAGTGGTGGTTCTAAAAGTAGACATGCAGAAATAGCAGCAAGGTGGGTCTTTACAGAGGATTATGTCAACCCTACCTGCAACAATTCACACAGATAAGACAGTATTGGGGGACCCTACTTGAAATGGGTCTAACTGTCTTTTTAGACACCAAATGAAGAACCTCTTCCACTTCGATAGATAGGCTCTCCTAGTATTGGGTTTCTTGGCCTCCTGCAGGACATTTAGCACATCCTCAGAATAAGGTGTCTGAAAGGGATCAAAACGCTATCACCCACAGGGTTAGGTTCAAAGATTCCAGGTGGGGATGGATTAGGGATCCCTTGTCCTGTGATTGTATGTTTACTTTGTGAGGTAACTTGTGATGATTGCCCCTAGAAAGAGGGGGAACCAGTGCACTGCATTTCTGTGAACTGGTGGAAAGCTGATAAATTTGTTGTGAGCAGAGTTGGATTCTATTCCAAACTGATAGGTACACTTTTTGCAACTTAATTTGCACTGTGCTGTATTTATACATTTGCTTATTATTTACAGTGGTGCTGTATTGTTTCTGTCCATTGTTGTCTCCACTGTGTTTTTTTCCTCAGGGTAGCTCAAAAGCTAGTTTCAAGTAGGGGATTGTTGAGCCAGCCCACATCCTAGCTGCTAGTCATTGCCTGAGGTGCATTTTCATTGCTGTAATTCCAATACAGACTGTGTTTCTGTGAACTGGTGGAAAGCTGACAGATTTGCTGTGAGCAGATTTGGAATCTATTCCAAACTGATAAGTACACTTTTTGCAACTTAATTTGCACTGTGCTGTATTTATACATTTGCTTATTATTTATAGTGGTGCTGTATTGTTTCTGTCCCTTGTTGTCTCCACTGTGTTTTTTTTCAGATTAGCTCAGAAGCTAGTTTCAAGTAGGGGGTTGTTGAGCCAGCCCACATCCTAGCTGTTAGTCATTGCCTGAGGTGTATTTTCATTGCTGTAATTCCAATACAGACTGCATTTCTGTGAACTGGTGGAAAGCTGATAGATTTGCTGTGAGCAGAGTTGGAATCTATTCCAAACTGATAAGTACACTTTTTGCAACGTAATTTGCACTGTGTTGTATTTATACATTTGCTTATTATTTATAGTGGTGCTGTATTGTTTCTGTCCCTTGTCTCCACTGTTTTTTCTCAGGGTAGCTCAGAAGCTAGTTTCAAGTAGGGGGTTGTTGAGCCAGCCCAGATCCTAGCTGTTAGTCATTGCCAGAGGTGTGTTTTCATTGCTGTAATTCCAACACAGACTGCATTTCTGTGAACTGGTGGAAAGCTGATAGATTTGCTGTGAGCAGAGTTGGAATCTATTCCAAACTGATAAGTACACTTTTTGCAACTTAATTTGCACTGTGCTGTATTTATATTTATATATTTGCTTATTATTTGTAGTTGTGCTGTATTGTTTCTGTCCCTTGTTGTCTCCACTGTGTTTCCCAGCCACCCTCCCTGTTTTTGTTTTGGTGGTAATCTTGGTGGCTTTGAAACTGCCTGCCCCTCTTGTAAATTTGTATTTGGATACTCCTTCTGGGCCCATCTCATTTGCTCACTCAACTGAGTGTAGTGAGATCATATTCTGATTTCAGGCACTCCTACCTTGTAGAAAGAGAGCATTTGGGAAGGACAACCCCTGTAGACTCTTAATCCTGCTTTATTTCATCCCTCAAAAAAAAAAAAAAAAAAATATATATATATATATATATATATATATATATATATATATATATATATATATATATATATATATATTACACTTTATTCAGCTGTTCTTACTGTAACTATCTTAGGTGCTGTTCTGCATGCTGTTATCTGTTCAGTCGCTCTTACTCTGCACTTATTAGTGCTTGTTAGTAGCCTTCTAATTTAATGCCTTCTGCACTTGTTTTTTAGTCATTTTTTAAATTTAATTGCATTTAATTAGACTGTATTTGCCGTAATATTGCTACACGTGTGCTAGCCTGCACTGCATTTGAATTGTATATACTGCTGTTTTAGCTGCTTTTCTGTAAATAAAAAAAAAATTCAAAGCTTGTTTTCTGCCTTTCCTGTAACTAGTCTAGTCCACCAGGACAGTGTGTAAGCTCCAGAGACCCCCAAGCCTTTCTGTGTTGGAGGGAAGCCTTCTAGCTTATCAGTGGGAGTGGTAAGCACTAGGTAGCCTATCTACCACAAGAGGAGTGGCACCAGTCCCAGAACTTGTACCTTATTGACCATTTGAGCAGTTTTTTTCCCATCTCTTTCAACTTTCTGGTTTAAAAGCTGCATTTATGCTTGTTTCCCGCCTTTCCTGTAACTAGTCTAGTCCAGATACAGACTTGCTGTATCTGAGACTGTTGGTAAATGTCTGAGCCCCCCCAAGGCTTTCTGTGTTGGAGGGAAGCCTTCTAGTTTATCAGTGGAAGTGGTAAGCACTAGGTAGCCTATCTTCTATGGAAAGAGTGGTTTTTGACCCATTAATTTTAGTTTATTGGCAGTTTAGGCAGTTTTCCATCTCTTTGAACTTGCTGGCTTAAAAGCCTGTGTTTGTGCTTGTTCCCCGCCTTTCCTGTAACTAGTCTAGTCCAGGTACAGATTTGCTGTATCCAGAACTGTTTGTAAGCTTCTGAGCCCCCCCAAGCCTTTGTGTTGGAGTGGAGCCTTCTAGCTTATCAGTGGGAGTGGTAAGTACTAAGTAGCCTGTCTACCACAAAAGGAGTGGTTCTTGGCCCAGGAATTGTAGTTTTTAATCATTTGGGAAGCTGTCCATCTCTTTCAACTTTTGGTTTAAAAGACCACATCTGCGCTTGTTTCCCATCGGTCCTGTAACTAACCTACTGAAAAGCACTAGAAAGCCTTAAACTGATACAAGCCTTCTAGCTTAAAAGAGAGTCTTTGGAGTGATTAAGTATCAGTTTTCTGTATTTTTCTTGCTGTACTTAACTGTTTTCTGCCTAAACACTAATTTTCCAGCATTTATTGTTATTTAAAAGCTTGTTTTTTTTCACATTTTGTACTTATTTGACTGCCTGCACTTTTAAAAAGTCGTTTTTTGTTTAAATAATTTGTTTAACTGTTGTAGGCTACACACTAAAGTACGATAGCCTTTTCTGATCGCTTGTAGTCATTTAAAGCTGTTTTAAGTGTACTTTTTATTGTTTTTGCCTTATCTTTGGGAAAAAAAACTAAAAAAAAAAAAAAAAAAAAAAAAAAATCCCTGCTTCCCACCCTTCTAAGCTAGTATAGTCCGGTTTTCAGGCTAGTGCTGAATTCAGGGCTGTGATACTAGTTTCTGAGTTGCCCATACCTTACTTGGACAGCAGGAAGTTACTCTGTTCACCTGTAACTTTAAGCAGCCATCTGTCCCTGTAGGAGCGGTTCCAGACCAGAAGTTAGTAGTTTAAAAAACGCGTTTGCACGGTTTTGCATGCCGGGCAGCACTGGTTAGCTACAGTTAAATTATTCCTGGCTCCACTAAGTCTCCTCTTCAGTTTTTCCCTTGAATCAAGTCTAACTCTTAACCTAAGCACTCAAAAAGCATTCTACAGTCCAGCACTTGCTCAGACCTAATAGGAAGCACTAATATACCCCAACACTTGATTGCCCAGCAGGGCAAGGCTCTTTATCCATCCCTCACCAACCAAGTGACTAAGCAGCTCACCCTACAATTCAGGCATGACCAAAGGGCAACTTCAGGTGAACTCTTCAGTCCAGCTGGTGAACCTGGGTATCCTGAGGCAATGTTACAACTGCCTCATGTACACAGACAACCCTCTCCTCCTACCACAAAACACTAACATATGTGAGAGATGCAATTATACAGCCAAACTGGAGGCTAAGGTCTCTCCACCCAAGACTGGAGCAGACAGTCATGAGGAGAAGGTTAACACTTACACCACACCTCCAGCCTCACATAGACCTACTAAACCAGCACTGGCAAAAAATACACATAAATACACAAAATCATGCTCAGAGGCTCTAAATAAAAACCTGCAAAATCATCAGAGAGCTCCAAAGCAGACACCCACAATACCTGCACCTCCCGTCACAAACCAGACAACACATAAAACATAAAATCAATGTGCCACACAATCACAGCCCTTAAGGCAAAATAACATACCTAACACATTAGTAATAGATGACTCTATAGTCAGGCACACTGATGTCCCACTCACTAGTCTGGACAAGGAGAAGGTTACTGTTAGCTGCCTGTCGGAAGCCAGAATCTGCCACATAACACAAGCACTCAGGTCACTCCAGAACAAGTACAAATATGACTCTGTCATTGTTCATGTTGGTATGAATGACCTGAGATGTACCTCCCTGGACTACATGAAAAGAGATATGGAAGAGCTCTCTGATCATGAAGCCCAGGCAGGTATGACCCTGAATAGCATCCTGCCCTCACCAAGAATGATACCTCAGTATGAAGAAAAAATTATCAATTTCAACAATTGGCTAAGCTTTTGGTGTCATTCAAAGGGGATCCAGTGTCTGTCAGCCTGGGACAACATGCTCGACATGCCACATTGCTTCTCAAGAGATGGCTTGCACCTGTCACCCCTAGGCTTTCGAATACTGACCAAGGCTCTTGCTGTCCCCATAGAGCCTTTTGTAGGCAAGATCAAAAGTCAAACCCACCTCCATAAAAAGCACAAATAAAAAAATGAGAGTTATGCTACTCAACGGCAGGAGTTTAAATCTCAAAATACATGTGCTCGAAGCACTCCTCAGTATGGAGAACGTCGACATCTGTGCAGTAACTGAAACCTGGTTAAAGGCTCCAGAGAGCACTCCAGTACTACTGGGCTACAACTCATACCACACATTTTGGCCACAGAACATGGACCAAAACACAAAAGGAGGGGGTGTATCCATATTCATCAAGGATACCTACACCTCCAGGTTAGTGGTGCAGCATGATACCTCTGAGATTATCCATGTGCAACTAACATCAGGCAAATCTGCAATGCAAATTGTGGCCTGCTACAGATCACCCTCCATGACACAGGACCACCACTCTGCCTTTATGGAGACACTGGAAAACATGAAGGTCCTACTGAGAACCCTGATATTGGGCAATTTCAATTACCCTACCATTAACTGGAAAAACTACTTGAGTACAAACTCCCAGGCTCAGCGCTTCCTGGAATTTATCAACTCAAATGCCCTGGATCAGCTGGTAAACTCCCCTACCAGAGGTGAAAACATATTGGACCTGGTCATCACCAACATGGGTAACAGGTGTTCTGCACCGGAGGTCAACCTGTCACTGGTTAGATCAGACCATAAACTAATCACTCTGGATGTCCACACCCCACCACCACCCACAACCAAGGAAACTTAAGACAGAGGTGATAAGTTTCACAGCTCCCTTGCTAAAGGATAACACTGCCCGAGATGCAGAATCCTTTACAAATGCACTCTATGAGCACTTACAATGATGCATGGATCATGCCATCCCTAGCAAAACCAAGACACACTCCCCTAAGAGAAGGAAACCAGTCTGGTGGGCCCCTGCCATAAACAGGTTATACAATAAAAGGAGGAAACTAGTTCAGAGAAAAAGCAAATCCCAAGATAGAAAGACATCCCTGATCAGTATCAGTAAGAAACTAAGGTCCCTCATAAAATCATCCAAGGCTAACTTTGAAAGAAAAATAGCCAAGGATTTGAAAGATAACCACAAAGCCTTCTTTAGCAATGTCAAGAATCTAAGTGGCAACTCACAGATATCCTCTGAGCTAGTGCAAAATAGCACAAAATATACTGAACCTTCTGATATTGCCAACATCCTGGCAGATAGATTCAGTGCAAACTTCACCCCCCTCTCACCTCCAAAAGGGCCCACAACAATACCAGAAAAGTGCAGTGTCCCAGAAATCACAGACGCACAGGTGAAAACAGCCCTTTCAAAAGCCAAAAACACAGCGTCAATGGGGCCAGATGGTGTCCCACGATGAGTCTTGCATGAACTACAGAACGAACTAACCCCCCACCTAAACATGCTGTTTAACCTCAGCCTCTCCACAGGCTATGTGCCCTTAGAATGGCGCGCAGTAATGGTTATTCCGCTCCACAAAGGAGGGGCCACAACTGATCCTGGTAACTATTACCCCATAAGCCTGACTAGCCTGGTCTGCAAGGCTATGGAGCGCATCATCATGGAACTCATTAACAAAGACATTGGGAACCCCCAAACTCTTGACCAGACCCAGTTCAGCTTTGTTAAAGGCAGATCATGCCTACTAAACCTGGTTGACTTCTTTGAGACAGTCAACAAGGACATAGATGAGGGAAAGGTGGTTCACACAGCCTACCTTGACCTCACCAAGGTGTTCGACACCATTCCTCACTTAGGTATTATAGAAAAACTCACCAGCCTGAACATAAACCCCTACGTGACAAGATGGGTTGCCAACTGGCTTACAGACAGAACTCATGTGGTAAGAATAGCAGGCTCCAGGTCTGACTCTAAACCAGTCACAAGTGGTGTCCCACAAGGCTCAGTCCTGGGACCTACTGTTCGGCATATACTTCTCAGAATTACAGGCAAACACAGGAGGACTATGGCTAACCAAGTTCACCAATGACTGCAAACTGGGAGCCATAATTGACTCTCTGGCTGACACGGACATCCTCCAAAAAGGCCTTACTGAGACAGACACCTGGTGTCAAAGTCATGGCCTCAAGCTAAATGCCAAAAAATGCATAGTCATCCCATATGGGAAAAACAAAACACCCACGAATTACCACATAGGTGGCAGCCCCCTTAATACAGAAGAGGTAATAAGAGATCGGGGACCCAGGTAGATAGTATTTTCTCCTTTGACAATCATATTGCCATCTAATTACTAAAGGGTTCGCATCTAGTAATAAAGAGGTTATAGTGCTCCTCTACTCGTCACTCATCAGACCCATCATAGAGTACAATGCCCCATTTGGGATATACCTCACAAGACACTTCCAACAGCTGGAAAGACCACAAAGGTACCTCACCAGGAGGATTACTGGCCTCAAACATATGTCCTATGCAGACCAACTGAAAAACTCTGGCTGTACTCAGTGACATATTGCTTACTCAGAGGCGATCTCTGCCTGATTTACAAAGCCATGTCCAACTCAGAATTGATGGACATGCTCCACCTAAAGAAATCCAAGTCACTGCGAGCCACGTGCGCTAGTGAGCAAAACCGCACCACAACAATAAATAGAACATGCTGGAGGGATAGATTCCTGTCACAGATACTCCCCATGCTTTGGAACAAAATTCCTAACTACATTAGGCAGAGCCGCTCACTAACACTCTTCAAGAGAAACCTTGACGAGTGGATGGTAACAGAAAATACACCCCTGGGATCACTTCATTGGCTCTGCTTGACAGAGGCTCAGTTAATTAATCAATGGGGCAGCGAAAGCCGACACACTCTGGCTAGGCTTATAAATGCCCTCGGGCAGATAGCCTAGTACCTACCTATGAACTTTTAAAAAGGGGTCACCAGCAAAAGTTTTGGTTTGTCCTACTGAATTTTCATCAGGACTTTCTGAAAGAGTGTGGGGGGGGAGCGTACAGAAACATCCCCTCCCAAAATAGTGAGCTGGGAGCCCTGGTAAAGAACTGTGAAAGCTGCCTGTTCAGACTGGAGGCAAACAAGTCTATTTGTGGTGTACCCCACCTGTGGTCTATGTCCAGAAACATCCCCTGTGTAGCATCCATTCGTGGGACTGTGACATGGATCTGCTTAAGGTGTCTGAATGCATGTTCTGGGCTGAGGGTATATAAATGGCCTGCAGAGTTGCCTACATAGCAAGTAAGATCTTGTTCCCCCCATTTGTTCACATACCAAAGAACAGTAGTGTTGTCCATGAACAGTTTCAGGAGTCCTTGCTTCATGACATGTTGGAAGGCCCTCAGATCAAAGATGAGAGCCATCACCTCTCTGATGTTGATATATTCTCTCTTGCAGGGGCCTGTCCATATGCTTTGCACCTTCAAACCACCCACAGCAGCTCCCCACCCAAGGTCTGAAGCATCTGTGTACATTTCCTGTACTGGGGCTAGGGGTTGCAAGGGAAGCTCTGAATTCCAAGAGACTTAATCCACCCATCAAAGTATCTCCTTCCTTAAGCATGGCAGGAAGGGAATGGTGTGGTCCAGTGGGTGGGAGTGTTGGGTCCATGTGGACCTCAGATACCACTAAAGCTTTCTCATGTGGAATCTTGCCTGTGGTAATGTGGGGAGTGTGGAAGCCATGCACCCTAAGAGTCTGAGGTATTCTCCTGCTGTCATTGCAGGGACATGCATGACAAACAGCAGGTGTTCCTTTAGACCGTCCACTTTGTTGGGTGGGAGAAGTGCCATCATAACATCTGTTCTGATTCTGTACCCCAGGAAGATCTGGTCTTGGGAGGGGTTTAGGCTGGATTTGAACAGTCTGCCTGGATCAGGAGGTCATCCAGGTATGGGAAAATTTGTATTCCTAGACCCCTGCAGCAGGCTTCCACTGAATCCAGGCATTTGGCGAATACCCTTGAAGCAGTAGATAGTCAAAAGGGTAAAGCAGAGAATTGAAAATGTCAGGAACCCACAGAGAAGCGTGAGTACTTCCTGTATTTGAGCCTGATGTGGATATGTAGGTAAGCATCTTTGATGTCCAAAGTAGTCAGAAATACCCGAGGCATTATCAGTGGAAAAAGAGTTTGATGGGTAAACATGCAGTGGCTAAGAAAATAATAAGAAAAAGGCCCCACATGGTACTTAACTTTAATCACAAGAGCCAGCGACAGAGTCGACAGGATGAGCTGAAATTCAAACGGCAGCAGAGATGTTCCAAGGAAGGTACATGCAGATGTCACTTTTATGGTCCACATTCCCTATGGCCAACATCAGGCGTCCTACGTACAATGCAGTGACTAAAGCTTTTGTATACTGGCCAGACATTCGGGTCACTTGACGGAGGCTAACACAAAGGTTAAGAATACTGCAACATGAGAACAGAAGGACATTTTTGAATACAGCTCTGTTACTTTCCTGAGCAGAAGCCAAAATTAATACAACATGCATATTATAATCCTTTGATATGTGGCTTACTGTGTGGATGGAATGTTAGGCTATCAACAATGAAAGATCATTTTTTAACATTCACTGCATAGGGAGTCAAGTCATTGCTGATAAAAATATTCTGGTTATGCTAGCATTTGGCAGTTGAACAAGACTTGCAAATTTGCCAGTAAACAGATTTCTGTTTATGATCACAACAGATCAGTTTCAGCCTCAGCCCAGGGAAGGGGTAAAATACAATGTGAATGTGTTTTGCAGTTATAGTAAAAATAAGTAAATATGTAATATGAAAGGAAGAACATATATGTATAGTTTTAGAGTTGCAGTAAGAATAAATAATTCATGTAACAAGTAGTTTAAAGTAGGACATGATGGCTGGTGGAAAGTTTATGTTTGTCTGCTTTTTAAACACTGCTCTTCTGAATGTTGTTAATACTGTTATAGTAGCAACCAGTGGAACCAGAAATGGTGACTTCCTGCTGTCATAAAGCTCACTGATGACTATAATCTGAAGATATGCTAAGATCCCATAAGCCAAGATGCTTATACGGTTAAAATACTGTAAAGAGTTGGTAAGTCATCAACTTAGAACTGTTAGTGGTCACTGGCTCCAAGTGTCTAAGGAGTAGAAGGCTGTATTGGACAGTGAAGATTCCCCTTGAAGTAAGCAAAAGGCTAGATGTCACTGATGTTGAAGGGCTGTTCCAGTTTTAATAGTTCAATGCCCAGTAATGCTTCTGCTTACAAAGCAAGAGAAGAGATGATAGCCTTAGAAGTTAAAATTTTTATGACATGGAGGGTGGCATCACTGCTTTAACTTGAGCAGGAGGAGCAAGGGTATCTTTCTTAGCAAAAATGTTCAACAAAAGGTCAGCAAAGTTTTCTTGTTGGAGAAGAAACAATAGAAATACTTCTGATTTTATTTTTGTTAAGAGACCTGGACTGCCATCAAAAGAGAAAATTCCACACTTATTAACATAGTGTTGCTTTGGAATAATGCTTCTTATACATCATATTGGAAATCAGTACATGAAACCTTACTTAATAGTAAAAGGACATTGCTTGAACCATACACCCAAATGCATGCAAACATCTTTATACGGATTTTAAAAATATGCATTCAAATTGAAAGATGAAAACTTGTTCTTACACCTCTTACAAACCAAATATTGCTGTTGTTTAAAAAACTTATGTTTTCTAATCAATTAATTAATAATTTATTAATAATTATGTTTCCTATTGCCTACAGAAATAAGTGATATCTTTTGATACTCAGAAAATATTAGAATTTAAGAAGAGTAATCTATTATATTGGAATCAATTTCCCTCTGCTAATAAAATAAGTTCTGCAGACTACTTGATCAGCAGATATAGTTTGTAAAATTTCATTTGACATCCAGACTTGTAAGGATAATAAGCCGCGGGCGTGCAGCAGTAGCATTGTCGCCTCACAGCAAGAGGTTCTCCCATTCAATTCTCAGCTGGAGCACCTTCTGTGTGGAGTCTGCATGTCCTCCCCACGGTTGAGTGGCATTTGAAAGATATGTGTGAATGGGCGTCCCTTCGTTGGAGGTTGGGCTGGCACCCTGGCACTTTAAAAATCTACTGCCAATCATTAGCGGACCGGAGTTCCACTGTAGCGACCCCTAACCAGGAAAAGCCGAAAGAAGAAGAACAATATCCTCATACTCTCATTAGAGGCATACAATAAAAGTAACTAAAAAATATTGGATTTTATCTCAACACTTATTAATAGCTCACCCAAAAACACTTCATATATATCTGTTATTTATAAAAATTCTCAGAAACGATTTTAGCAAAACAGATGTTTCTTTTTAGAATTATTCAAGTGAAGTTAATGAACAAGTATTCTCAGAAAAAGCTAAAGATCTTTCTTTACAATCGGTGAAGGAATCCACATCTTCCGTGTTCTGGCATGTATACACATGGAAATTCTTACACAGATGTTTTTTTTCAGCCCACATAGATTAGCAATAATGTACAAGAAAGATGAAATGAAATGCTGGAGATGTGGACACTCTGATGCTGACTTGATGCATATGGTTACTAACTGCAAAATCATTTCCCCATTTTGGTTAGACTTTAAATATCTTTGTAAAGCTCTGTGGGATGACAACTGTATAATTTCTGACTCCCTTATTCTTTTCAATGTTCTGTTCCTGAAGTCATTCCTAAAAAAAAAAAAAAAAAAAAAAAATGTACTATGGTCTATTATCTTTATAGCAAAAAAAATGTTACTAAAACTTGGAAATCCCAATCTTACTCCTGTCTTTAAAGTTGAGTTTATTCATCATCTCCTTTTGGCTTATCTCAGTTAGGGGTCGCCACAGTGGAACAACAGTCCACAGAATGATTGGCAGTGGAGGATATGCTAACTGCTGCACCATCGCAGCTGCCCTTTAAAGTTTAGTTTATTCATCTTGTGAAATACATTTGTAAGAATGAGATTGCTACTATAAAAGCAAGGACTAACAATATAACTCATCATTTAAAATTGCTTGGAGAAAATTGTCTAATCTGTTAGAGAAATATTAAGTGTTCTCCTATGTATATTGCTTTTTTAATTGTTATGGACATTGTATATAGCTTATTTTTTTTTCTTGTTACTATACTGTTAAGTTATTGTGTTATAAAATGAATAAAAACATTTTGGGGAAAAAAGACAAATACAAAAGATAAATAAAAAGGGTCTAGCTTGTAGACGTAGTTATTGAAGCGTGAACTTTAAAGAGAAGAAAGAACCTTAATGTATGACATGGGGGGCATTAATTACTTTTTAATACGTCTTATTTGTTTGGGTACTATAATGGCAACAGTACTTTTGTGAGTCTTAAGAAGCCACAGCAGAAGTAATGGTGCTACTGATCTCTAGCCACACACACACACACACACACACACACACACACACACACACACACACACACACACACACACACACACACACAGAAAAAGGGAACAGTATATTCAGGACCTGGAGACCCTGTTTTGGGTCTAAATGTGCTTTATTTACATACAGAGAAGGTAAACTCACATGATTAAAATAAATAATGCGATTTATGTTACTTACAGTCTGTCAGCAATTTAAGCCAATTCATAATACAGTTTATAGTCTCACATAACATTGCTGCTACATTTGTGGCTTCTCTGTAGTATAGTGCTTCTATCTCAATAACCTTTTCGTAGTTTTCCTAGGGTCTTGAGTCTTGGCATCGAAGTCCTTCCACAGAGGGCACACAACTTTAGAAGAGGTGGCCTTCTCCACTTATAGTAGATGCTGACTTTCCTCCTAGACTATCCTAAAAAGAGCAGCACTAAATAATCTTAGTATATAGTTTCCACAGTTCTGTTAATTCCTTATAGGCAGCAATCAAAGTGTGACTTGAGTTACCTGGGATGTTATTATCTGAGGGCAGAAGGATATGCATGCAAATTATTTGTTATGTACTAAGTGGAAGTTGTTGCAGGGGGTTAAGGTTATGAACCTAAGTTCCTGTGGAACAGAGTTTGATTCTCTCATTTGACTGTGTGACTTTGAGCTATTCACTTAAGCAGATATTGCTCCCAATCCATCCCTGAAAAGTGACTGTGTCTAATGAGCCTACCTGGTTAACATATTAATATTACTACTACCCCACAGTTATTGACAGAAGGCAGCATATCACATGATCTCACACACACACACACACACACACACACACACACACACACACACACACACACACACACACACACACACACACCATCACAGACCTTTGGCAATAAGCATCACTGGCCAGCCACATCAAACCTTATATTTTTCACTAAGTGGTATGTTCGGGCAGCGGGTTAGATTTTTCTCTCTCCAATTTACTGCACTTCTGATTAATCATATCAATCTGTATTTTTAATTCTGTTAAATTTCACTGAAGGTTTATCATTTCAGTTTCTGTAGTTTTCCACTTAGTGGTTGCATGCTTGGATATGTCTTCCTTAACCTCAGACTGCTTGAATTTCTTGCTTTGTTCCAAGAGGTGTTATTGTTTCAGTCAGAGTTTTCATGTACAAGCAGACTTTCTATTCCTTGCATTAACTTAGTAACATACTACTTATCCTTTTGGTCATTTAATAATCTCCCTTCTTCCCATAACACATTTTTAAGACTTTTATTCATTTTGTATTTATTTATTTTTGCTCTACGACATACAGACTGAGTATAGTAAGGTCACAGACATTGCTCCTCTAATTCTGTGTATCTTTCTTGCACCTCAGTGGAAATTTTTTTATTTTCATTTGTACGATTAGAATTATTTTGTTGTATAGACAGGGCTGCATCACTGTTATGAATACTAGTCTATATATAATTACTGACTCTGTTTCCAGTCTCTGAAAGTTGTGCCTTTACTGACTCATTCTCAGTTTGCATGCTCTGGTACTTCACTTTTAGGTCAAACAGGGAATTATAAATCCTTCGTAGTTTCTAACACACTTTTCCTTTTTCATTTTAGAGACAAACAAGGTTGTTTTGATCTCAGATTGTTTTTTCCTTGAGTTCCAGCATCAGGTTTCTGAATTTGGTACTTTCTGTCTTACTTTGATATTTCAGTGTTGGCACTTCACCAGAAAGTTCAGGCAGCCTTTTTGATAAATCATCCATCTCTTAGTCTGTATTGCTTTGCCATAAATTTTGTTGCTCTAGGACAATCAGAAGTCTTGTGAAACTCTCTGTCATTTTATTTTCATATTCAGAAGCCATCTGTTTCACCCATATTATCACTGATTTTCTGGCGTAAACATAGCACCTTAACATCTCTACACTTTCAGTTAATTATCGTACTTCATCTTGCACTTTTTAAAGTGGTTTTTGAGATTGTTTCACTTACTTTTTCTTGTTCATGTCTAACCTTTTGAAAGTATATTTCATGTAAGAAGCTCCATGTCTTATGTACAAGTTCTTATTTCTTAACAACATTCAGTGATGGTTTAATAAAGACAGTTCTTGTTTAAAAAACAGGGGGCAGGAATTGAATAATTTATGTAATGTTGCTTCAGTTATATTATATAGCAATATATGTGAAGCATAATATTTGTTCATTTTAACTTGTTAATGCAGTTTGATTAGTTTTATATAAATGTAAATGTGCCTATGCCACAAGTTGTTTGTCTTTTTGGCTTTTTCCCGGTTAGGGGTCACCACAGTGGAACTCCGGTCCGCTAATTATTGTCGGTAGATTTTTTTAGGGTGCCGAGTTGCCAGCCCGATGCCCAACCTTCAACAAAGGCATGCCCATTCACGCATGTCTTTCGAATGCCACTCAACCGCGGGGAGGATATGCAGACTCCAGACAGAAGGCACTCAAGCCGAGAATCGAGCAGGAGAACCTCTTGCTGTGAGGCAACAATGCTACCGCTGCACCACCGGGGCTTACTGCCTATGTCGCAAGTGATAATTTAATAAATGTATTTAACAAAAAAAGAAAGACAGGTTCTGACCCTCGGTATCAACATTTCCAGTTTTCTTAGAACCTCAGCCTGAAACATTAACCCAACTAAAGTTTCCATTTGCATTCTTGCAACATTGAATGACAAACCATTCAATAGCCCCTGCCTATCAAAGCACTCCAATTCCACTTCACATCACTTACTTGGCCAGCACTACATTTGGGTTAACTCATATTGCTGAACCTCAGCAGAGTTTTGCTTTACTTAAATGAAAGCAACACAAGGATTGCTTTGGCTGCTAGTTATTTTTCCTGCAGGCACCTCAGCATCTGTTTACCAAGTTTGCTACAATATTTTTCTTTTGCTTTGCGATACCTTTACCCTCTATTGTGTATTATTCCCAAACTCAGCAAGTATCTCTTTCTTACCTTACACAGCACTGAATTCCCTTTTTCTTGTCAGATGACTTAACCTTTTAGAATCAACCACATTGCCTTGCTTTGTTCATTAATGAATCCCATGTTCATCTTAGATAGATTATCCTTAAAGAAGCAACTCCATTTTCTCATCAATGAACTGCCTTCGTCTGTCAGAGGGCTTAATCTTTTAGAAAGAAAATACCCTTTTCCTGCCTTACTCAGCAATGCATCTAATTTTCCACTCAAAAGCATTTACTGTTTTAAAAACAGCAATATTGTCTTGCTTTATCCAACAATTAATTTCCCTTCACTTACACAGACGTAAGCCTTTTAAAAACAGCACCTCATTTCAACTTTAGTTTCACAAAATATTATCAGTGTTCTGGTAAAGCAATTTTAATTTATACATTACAATTTTGATATATATCTGCTTTCTATTTTATTGAAAATCTTTTAATACGACAACAACCAAGAACTTCCTTTCCCAAGCTACTCAAACTGCCACAAAGTCATACTTTCATACTTGAAACTAGCCGCCATAAGGATAATATAAGGACAAATACTGCTGAAAGGAAGCTAGTGATTGTAGTACTATGAATTAATTGCTCATATGTCTCACACTTTACTAGAGCTTTCTCAGCTTTGCACAGGCTGCATTTAATTCATTTCAGTGCTGTGTAAAATTATATATTTTATTACTGGCAGCACCTGGAAAGATTCATTGCTAGGTGAAATTAGACATTTTGCCAAATGCAGCACCTAGCAAAATTCATTGCATACAGAGCTCCATCTTTTGTCTGGGCAACTCAGTAAACTCAAAATGACTGAAAAATGAAAGTATCCTTATAATACTTACACTTATCATATCTGTCATACGCCTACTGCCTCATGAATCTTTCTCAGCTTTTTAGGAGTCTAAACTCTTGAATTCCAAGTGGATCCCAGGAAGTCAAACATTTATTCCCTTTCAAAAGATCCCAGCCTGTGTTTCTCTCTCTATGTTTCTTCATTTCTTCATCTTGTTACAAGACAGGCCAGCATCTCAGCCTCTCTTCATATATATATATATATATATATATATATATATACATATATATATATATATATATATATATATATATATATATATATATCAATCTATCTCTCTCTCTCTCTCTCTATATATATATATATGGGTCCCCTTCTAAAGACCGAACTGCCGATCCCCCGACACAGAAATCACCGACGCCAGATAACCGACAGGTACGTATACCGACAGGGTGATTCACCGACAGCGGAAAGACCGACAAGGGTAATGTGTGATCGTGACCCAGTAAGTGTGCGACAGTGACGGAGGTAGGAGTGGTCAGGTAAGTGAGTTAGGGATAGGGTGCAGGTAGGTGAAGTGTGCGCTAGTGTCGGAGCTTGGGCTAGGGGTGGGTAAGTGAGTTAGGGTTAGGGTGCAGGTAGTTGAAGTGTGCGCTAGTGTCGGAGCTTGGGCTAGGGGTGGGTAAGTGAGTTAGGGTTAGGGTGCAGGTAGGTGAAGTGTGCGTTAGTGTCGGAGCTTGGGCTAGGGGTGGGTAAGTGAGTTAGGGTTAGGGTGCAGGTAGGTGAAGTGTGCGTTAGTGTCGGAGCTTGGGCTAGGGGTGGGTAAGTGAGTTAGGGTTAGGGTGCAGGTAGGTGAAGTGTGCGATAGTGTCGGACCTTAGGGTTAGGGTTTGGGTCAGGGCTAGTGTGTATGCTATGTAGTGTAGTGTGTTGTTTACGTTCCGTGTGTCGGTGTTATGGTGTTCGGTGTTTCGCATTGTCGGGTTTGTGTGTTGTCGGTTTTCTGGCGTCGGTGATTTCTGTGTCGGGGAATCGTCGGTTCGGTCTTTAGAAGTAGACCCATATATATATATATATATATATATATATATATATATATATATATATATATGGATCTATTTAAATTTCTCGAACACTACTTATGTCGACATGTTTAACATCAATTCAAACTGATTGACATTATGGATATCGGCACACTACTGTACATGTGCTGAGAATTAATCTTGGCGCATACAAATCTTAAAAAAAAAAACAACACATAAAAACAGAAAGCATCATATTTTGCAGGAGTGCAAGGCCCCCTGGACATATTCTAAGTCCAAGACCACACAATCCTAAAGGAAAAAAGTATATTCCTTTACTCGGGGATTGTCGATATTGCATGCCTGTTGACTATCTGTTTAGTTGACCAAATTGTGTCGATTACCAGATATCAACCAAGTATCATTTGGCAAACTCAGAGGGACTCGTATAGATGTAGATATAATATACATGTATAAACATACATATAAACAGACAACACAGACACACACACACACACACATATATATATATATATATATATATCTACATGTACATACATAAATATATACACACACACACACACCCACACACACGTACCTAACCTAATTGATCACAAATATTTAAAAACAGAAACACTGAAAAAATACAATTTTTTTTTGCACAGGGGACAAGCCATTTTGTTAACTTCACTCTCTGTGTTAATTATAAATACCAACCCTAAGCTTATGCTACAGTGAGGAAAGGGCAAATTCCCTGATCTTTACTATACCACTGTCTAAATATTTAAATGTATC